>NW_015506172.1:152418-153198 GCF_001515645.1 Sinocyclocheilus grahami
ATAATGAAATTTCAAATAAATGCTAATAGCTTTCTGTGAATTTTGCCTATTGTAATGAGACTGGTATTAATAGATTCCTTGGTTCATGCTGAGTACAGTGAATCCATTGTTGCCATAGTCAGCCAAATTTCATGTCCGCCATTTTGATTTTCTTAAAAACCTACTTTTTCGATCTCCTCCTAGACCATTGGTCCGATTTTCACCAAAATCGATTCATATCATCTTCAGACAATGCTGACAAAAATAGATTTTGTATACCACAGCAACAAATTTGAGGCATGATGCCAAAATGACTCTGAGGCTGTATCTCTGCAAAGCTTTGACATAATGACAACAAACGTTGTGTGTGCCATTGTCAGCTCACACAGAACACACCAAAAGGATTTGATTACAGCGCCATCTGTTGGTCAAAAGTGATAAGCCATTTAATCATATTTCTAGAGGTTGTAGTTTAGATTTTTCAGCCATTTCAATTACAATCATCCTAAAATTGCTTTTATTACACATTGTTGCATTTGGTTGGATGCTCCATGCCATGCTTACCTCCTCAATTTGCCTCTGGAGTGCTTGGCCCCTTGATTACTGCTTGCAGTTATATTTTATTTCTGTGATCAAAGCTGAATTTTCAGTCTTCAGTGTCACATGATCTTCAGAAATCATTCTAATATGCTGATTTGCTGTTAAAGAAACATGTATGCTTGCAGTTATATTTTATTTCTGTGATCAAAGCTGAATTTTCAGTCTTCAGTGTCACATGATCTTCAGAAATCATTCTAATAT
>NW_015506172.1:153951-172204 GCF_001515645.1 Sinocyclocheilus grahami
ATATATATATACACATGTATATATATATAATCTATCTATCTATCTATATATATATATATATATATATATATATAGTGACTCCAAGCTTTTGAATGGTATAGTTTATAATGTTTGAAAAGCTGTTTATTTCAGATAAATGCTGATCTTTGGATCTTTCTGTTCATCAAAGAATCCTGAAAAAAAAATGTACTCAACTGTTTTAAATATTGATGATAATAATAATTAAAAATGTTTCTCGAGCAGCAAGTCAGCATATCAGAATGTTTTCTGAAGGATCATGTGACACTGAAGACTGAAAATTCAGCTTTGATCACAGAAATAAATTACATTTGAACAGATATTCAAATGGTAAGCAGTTATTTTAAATAGTAAAAATATTTCACAATTTTACCGCGTTTGCTGTATTCTGGATCAAATAAATGCAGGCTTCGTGAGCAGAAAAGTATTCTTCAAAAAACATGAAGATTCAAGATTTTTATTTGTCACATACATGGTTATATAGGGAATATATGACCAGCAGAAATATCTTACTGTTCAAAAACTAGATTCTAAGTGTTGTTACTTGTAATGCATTTCCCCCGACAGCGATCTTCAGTCTGTAATCTCTCTCTTCTCCTGACAGGTGAACCTGTTCTTCCTGCTGAACATCGTGCGGGTGTTGATCACCAAACTGCGGGTCACTCACTGCATCGAGACTAACGTCTACATGAAGGCGGTTCGCGCCACCATCATCCTGGTTCCTCTACTGGGTGCTCAGTTCATCCTGGTGCCGCTGGGGCCCAGCGGACGCGTCTCTCGGGTCATCTACGAGTTCTTCATGAACGTCTTCGCCCATTTCCAGGTGATGAACTCAACTGAGTCAGTCAAAAGCACATTACAGATGTGTAAAATCAGCCCATGAGGCGTTTTGTCTCTCTAGCTAATTAAATAAACGCCTGCTTGAGCACATTCCACTATTTTTTTAATATCACTAGCATAAAAAGTGCTGATATTGCATTTGAAATGTTTTGCATTTCTTTGAGACCTGTGTGACTGTACAGCAGTGTTATTTAAGTGTTATTAACCCGTTTAATCCCAAATCTGTCCCAGAGATGAAAATATCCAAATGATGTGTCATTAGTGACCCTTTGAAATAATCAACTATTATTATTTGACATTTTTTTGGCAAAGTGTGTGAAATTTCTTTTATGTTTTATGGTCGGTCACAATTGTGACCGGTGGGATAATGTGTGCACTGAAATAACATATTTCTGCAGTCAAAATAATTTATTATATATCTTAGCCCAGCTATTTTAAACTATTTGATCACATTCTATTATGCATAAAAAAATACAACTTTATACAACACTGATAGGAATACTGAGATCCAAATAAGAGTGCTCTAGATCAAATATTCTCCTCAGCTGAACCAATGTTGAAGACTATTACTAAACTATACAGAGCATTGAATTTACAGGGAGATTCATTCATCTCTGTACATTAAGGAGAGATGGGAGAAAGAAAGTGGTATTATTATCTAAACTGAGGATTGGGAAAACATATGTAAACTACAATGGATGCAACTTCCCGTTCTTCATATTGGAGAAAATTTTGCTGGAGAAATACTGTTCGGTTTTTCCTTACTCCAAAACAGAAAAATAAATGTATACCCTTACCAAAAAGTAGTATACTTCAAGTTTATTTTATTAAGTATACTTAAGTAAAGTTCAAGTATACTTTGTGTAGTAAGTATACAAATATCAGTGTACTTGTAGTATACTTGTAAGTGTACTATTTCAATACTCCTTGGGACTAAATTGGCCCACTTTCTAGTACATAAAAGTATAATTTTAAGTATAACAGTAGTAAACTATGAGTACACAACTAGTTTACATCTATGTTTTTAGTTTGTACTGCAACTATACTAAAAGTGAAATAATAGGTATACTGATAGTTTGCTAATTAAATACTTGTAGTACACTTTGAAGTATAGTCTCAGTAAACTACTAGTTTAGTAGTTTTATACTGGAAGTATACTCGTAAGTTTTCTTTAAGTGAACTTTACATCATACTTTAAGTATACTACTATGTCCCTATTTAGGTATTCATTTGTACATATTTTGTTTTTATGTGAATATCTGAACGTACAAAACGTCAAAAGAACAGGGTATCTGCTTGTAAACAAAAACATTTGATTCTAGCTTCATGCATTCTTTTTTATTAAACACTTGAATGTGGGTAAGTTTCATAAAAAAAGAAGAAATAAACAACATTTTGAACAAAAAGCTGAAAAAAGACTATTAATTGGATTCAGAATGATAATCAAAACGTAGATGGAGTCGATCAACTCCCCAAAGCTCTTCATTGGTCTTTTATTCCATAACGTTGCACAGTTTTGATGCTGTTTTATGTCTGATGATCGTGTTAGATTACATGTGGAAGCATCTGTTGTTTCGGTTTCTTCTTCACTTGTGTTTTTTTTGGAAATTCTGCACAGAAGATGTGTACTAGCGCCCCCTACAGTATAACAATGAAAACACAGATTCTCGGAGCACAAGTATAGCTCAAATATATTTAGACTTTTTCTAAGTATAAGTCAAGTATACTTAAATATAATTTTAATTATATTTCTGAGAAGTACGTAAAGCCCATGTCTGAGAAGTACATAAAAAGTAGACTGAAAGTATACTTTCCTATTTTAGTATACTAATTGCACACTTGAATAAACTTCTTTTTCGTAAGGGTAGGCAATTTTTGGAGACATTGCAGCTCACAGGATGCTAACCATTTTCACATATTTTGGGGATGTCCTAATATCACAAGTTTTTGGAAAGGTATACATAGCGTATTAGAAAAGATTTTAAACACTGCAGTTGATTTTAGTTTTGAGGTACTTTACATGAAAATCTGGAAACTGAGGGTGCAAAAAAATCTAAATATTGAGAAAATCATCTTTAAAGTTGTTCAAATGAAGTTCTTAGCGATGCATATTACTAATCAAACATTGAGTTTTGATATATTTATGGTAGGACATTTACAAAATATCTTCATGGAACATGATATTTACTTAATATCCTAATGATTTTTGGCATAAAATAAAAATCTATAATTTTGACCCATACAATGTATTGTTGGCTATTGCTACAAATATCCCCCAGCGACTTAACACTGCTTTTGTGCTCCAGGGACACAAATAATTCTTGCTTCAAGTAAAAAAGCTATTACTAGATGCTGGTATAAACCTAATCCACCACAAATACAGGATTGGATTAACATTGCAAAAAGTATGTTTACGATGGCGAAAATTACATTCTGTGTGAATTACCAAAAAAATATATATTTGTTGACTTTTGGTCAGTATATAACTCCTATTGAACCGAATGTTTGTTTGTTATAGAACCTATGTTTCATGTTTATTTATAAATATTGCATCCACATCCCCTTTCTTTTGTAAATAGTTTTTGTATAAATGGAAGATAAATTAAAGAGATATATTTATCTGTTATTGTCATGAAGAACTTTTTGATCAGGTGAATATACTGTATATATGGCTTATCTCACAATTCTCTTCACATTCTTACATTTTATCTCATAATTCCGATGTTTACTTGTATATAGAATCATAATTGTGAGAAAAAAGTCAGAATTGTGAGATGGAAAGTTTCAGTTACCTTTTTTATTTTTGTATTCAATGGCACTTTTCAATTTAATGGTCTTTCATATTCAGTTAAAGTTAATTTTATTTCAAATTCCAAAAATCTTTCTAATGGTTTTGATTTTAGTTAGCAATAATAAGCTGGTCTTACAGTGTGTTTTACTGAGAGTTTGTGTTTCTGCAGGGTCTCCTGGTGGCTGTAATCTTCTGCTTCTGTAATGGAGAGGTATGACTTCATTATTTCATTAATTAATCATTAATACCTCATTAATCTTTATTAAAGCACTTTAGATGAGCATAAACTTGAGGATTGTTGTGGCTTACTGTGCAGCATAAACCAGAAGTAATATTAACATTGATTTTGAACTTTTTTTCTTGTAATTATTTAATCAGACTATACAAAATTGTTAGACATTTTTACACAAAATTCGATTTAAAATGCAAAATAATAATATTTTCCTCCCTGTGTTTATTTCCGAAATAACAACAGGATGCATAATTTCATGTGACAGTAATGTCTAATATTACTATCTGAAATTTTTCTTGTTGCATAATCAAAATATTGAGAAAATCATCTTTAAAGTTGTCCAAATGAAGTTCTTAGCAATGTAAATGAAGACAACTGATCTGAAATGCTGACGCGTGTTCCCGCAGGTGCAGTCTGCGCTGCGGCGTAAGTTTGCACAGTATCGCGGTCAGTGGATGTGCCGGCGTCTGGTGACCACTGACTCTCACTGTAACTACCACACAAACTTGTCCATCACCGAGACCAGCCGCGTCACCATCGGCCTCGAGCACGGCCCCGCCAACACCAGCGGCACTGAGCACGTACTCAACGGCCAGAGCAACGGCAGCGTCTGCTCCAAGAGCTGCGACGTGCTCGAGTCCACGGAAATATGAGCGTCTGTCTCAACATGCGCACACAATATCACCAACACTACACAGCACTCCCAGCTAACACACATGTTCTAAGAACGGTTTGCTAACATTCATATTAAAGCTGCAGACTGTACGTTTTGCCTCTTTGTCGCCATCTCTGTTTGAAACCTGCAATTGCTGTTATTTGCACAATTATCTTCTTTACGTGGGTTCGGCTCCAGCGCGGATGAATCTAATGTTTTGAGAAGTATGTTTGGCAGTCAGTCACCGCACTGGTGTGGATCCTGTACTTCGGGAATCACAGATTCTAGCCTACGTCTTGGAATATAACCCAAATAAGAATTTTCACTGGATATTGCCATCTGAACAAGCAAGTAACAAATCTGCCACTTTTGTTCTGACCAACTGAGGAAAAAAAGCATTACAATAAATTGTGCTACCAATGGTGATTAAATCTAACGATCGGTTAGCTCATATCACATCAAACCGTGCAAATGATTATTATTGCTATACTTTGTTCTCAAATTGTTCGTTAACATCAGCATTGCGTGACTACATGTATGTAGTGTGTATTAGCATTACATGTAGATTTCAATTTCTGCACAGTCTAATCTCTAATTGTCATACAATTTGAATTTCATACAAAAAAATTATTTTAACCCAAAAAGCTAATTATTCTTCCTTAGAACCGGTTCTTTTGTAATCCCACTTAGGCTATCTGTAATCATATGCACATTTAAAACGGGAATATATTCTAATTTCAGTCACTTGTGTTTCATAAACACATAAACCTTTTTGGATTACAATCCGCCATCAAAGTGATAAATTTAATTATTCCAGCTGCTCTGAGAAAAGGTTATAAACGATCCGCCACCTGCAGGATCCTCAGATGCGATATAGATGTGACGTAATGATGCAGCGGCATGCTCGAATTTCCCGCCAATTCAAATTAGACAACATTAGTATAAGCTAACCGTTGTGAATCGGGCAGAGATAGGTTTGAACACTGGCTGGTTATGTACTTGCTCAAAATTAGATTTTTTTAATAATTTTAACCAAAACAAAAGTTACGGACTGCAGCTTTAAGTTATGAAAATGTTATTTCTGAATGTTCTCTAAACGTCCAGATTTTAAGTATTTAAATATATATATATTTTTAAATCCTGGTTATTTGAAAGTTGTGAATGAAATTTTTTTTGCAAACGTTATGGGAGTGTTACTTTTGAATATTCTCTTAACATTCTGAAACAAGTAGTTTAAACCCTGGTAATGAATTTAGGTTCTAAAAACTTTGTGGGAACATTGTTTTGAAATGTTTCTGAAACATTTAAAATCCGGTTTTCTTGTCATGATTCTAACATTATTTAAAGGTTACAAAAATGTTTCTTACAACATTCTGCTAACTTTATTTTCACCTTAAGTTATTTAAACATTTATTTTTAATATTCTGTGAACGTTTAAATGTCCAGTTTTCTTGTTGTGATTAACATTATTTAAAGACTACAAAAACATTTCTTACAACATTCTGCTAACTTTTATTTTCACCTGAAATATAAAGTTATTTGAAAGTTTGCTCGCGAATCCTCTCATTATAACAATGTGTAGATATGATGTAATTAAGAGATTCATTGTGCAGTGTAGAGAGCTTCACTGATTAACGGAACATAGTGAGATCGCGATAGAGATTATAGAGGGAGTGCTCTTTGCACACTTTCTAGGTTGTAAAATCCTGACTGTCTCAGAACGGATATACTAACTTCAGAGAAGAAAGTATTGTGTTTCGCCGATGCGAACTGCTGCACACTCATACAAATGCACGAATGCAATGGAGATTTTCGCTTAATATTAGATTACATTTTCAATTTGTTTCTTGGCAAACCTTACTGTAGCCTGTGCCTTCAGAACACTTGGAATACGGAATGAGTTGCATGGGATAATTTTATGACATTTGAAACCTTTTTGTAAAATGGTTGAAGAAGGCTAAAGTGCAAGCATTTATTTTTTTAGAATGTCTACATTTGTGATCCGAAAGAAAAAAGGTATAGCCTAATATGGCTTTAGAAGAGCATCAGGTTGAATCAATTATTTACTTAAGTTGTAAAAGGGTAAATAAACTGTAAACTATAAGAGAGAGTACAAGCAAAATAAGGGTTTGTAAAAAGCACATAGTTATTGTGTTAGGGACCCATATACCTGAAATTTGCTAATGGCCCCCAAATCACTACAGTTGAGGTCAAAAGTTTACACCCCCCTTTCAGAATCTGCCAAATGTTTATTATTTTACCAAAATGCGTGTTATTGTTTATTTAGTACTGACCTGAATAAGATATTTCACACAAAAGATGTTTACATACAGTCCACAAGAGAAGAGAACCCATGCATAAAAGGGTGAAAACTTTTTGAATTTGAAGATCAGGGTAAATTTAACTTATTTTGTCTTCTGGAAAACATGTAACTATCTTCTGTAGCCTCTGAAGGGCAGTACTAAATGCAAAAATATATTTAGGCAAAATAAGAAAAATGTAGGCTACACATCTCCATTCTGTTCAAAAGTTTTCACCCCCTGCTCTTAATGCATGGTTTTTCCTTCTGGAGCATCAGCGAGCGTTTGAACCTTCTGTAATAGTTGCATATGAGTCCCTCAGTTGTCCTCAGTGTGAAAAGATGGATCTCAAACTTATACAGTCATTGTTGGAAAGGGTTCAAATACACAAAAATGCTGAAAAACCAAAGAATTTGTGGATTTTTCTGAAGAACAGCAGGCAGTTTAACTGTTCAGGACAAACAAGGGACTCATGAACAACTATCACTAAACTAAAAACACAGCTGTGGATCATTCAGATAACAACACAATATTAAGAATCAAGGGGATGTAAACTTTTGAACGGGGTCATTTTATAAGTTCAACTATTATTTTCTCTTGTGGACTCTATGTAAACATCTTTTATGTGAAATATCTTATTCAGGTCAGTACTAAATAAACAATAACATGCATTTTGTATGATCCCTCTTATTTTGGTAAATTAACATTTTGCGGATTCTGAAAGGGGATGTAAACTTTTAACCTCAACTGTAAGTCCGGCCCTGGTTATTGCTAGGGTAGTGCACTAGGTAGTGCGCATGTGCTCTCGGGAGGTTTTGCGCGTTCAGTTGTGCGCAAGAGAGAGTGGAAAGAGGAATATACCGGGACTTTTTATATTTATAAAGATATGATGTTGTAAGTGAAAGTGACATGACATGTGGCCAAGTATGGTGACCCATACTCGGAATTAGTGCTCTGCATTTATCCATCCAAAGTGCACACACACACCGTGAACACACACCCGGAGCAGTGGGCTGTTGTATATAAGTATATATAATGTATATATAAATAAGCTGTTGTATAGCTAAGCACTTGTGTTTTTCACTGAATGTATCTGCTTCATGAGCCCTTCGAGGGGAGTTTTTATGATTTACTTTTTGTGATTATTATGGGAAAATGCGACGAGACAACATTCTACTTTGACTTGTTAATATTGGAATATCACTATTTGTGTAATGAATCTAGTGAAACTCAATAAAAGTACTTGCATTTGAACTTTTGTTACTGTACTACATGAAGAATTGGTGTTCATTTAGCTGCTTCTCCCATTTGCTCTTTTTACATTGACTATCACTCTATATAGACTAATACAATCAGATACTACAATAAATTCATGAATATTTATTACAATATATACTGATAAATTAAACATTCACTTCAATGGTCTGAGTGACTGGATGCTTTCAACTGATTTCCCATTGAACTGTCAGCAACTGCATGAACTGCAGCTCAAACTATTTCAAAAATAGTGAATTAAGCTAGAAACTCCATCATAATGTTTCCATCTAACATGTATTTTGAGATGCAGCTCATCATATTAATGGAGTGTTTCACTAGTTAGCACCGCTTACCTCACCCGAATATGTTCATAGTGTTGGATGTTTCAATGTGGAAATGGAATATTTTATTTGTAAACAATAGTTTTTTACAGTTTTTTCAATTAATCTCATAAAACCAGCGAGCTGAGCCAGTAGTAACTGTACAGTGTCGAATAAACATGGCTGACTGAGCGAAAAGCGCTGAAACAGACAAACCGATTCATTTGAGTTAAGCTGGGACCTCTCCGATTCAAATTAAACTTTTTGACTTTGATCATTCAGTTCAAACGATTCACCAGCAAAAAACAGTTCAAAAGAGCTATTCATTTTCGAATTTTGACCGCTTGATGATTTTAAAAAACATGCAGTGATCTGATCGCATATTGCGAATCATTGGATTCATACTGGGACTTCAAAGTACGTATCACGAATCATTTGATTCAGATCAGAACTTCGGAGTGCATATCACGAATCATTTGATTCAGATCAGAACTTCGGAGCACGTATCACGAATCATTTAATTCAGATCAGAACTTCGGAGCACGTATCACGAATCATTTAATTCAGATCAGAACTTCGGAGCACGTATCACGAATCATTTAATTCAGATCAGAACTTCGGAGCACGTATCACGAATCATTTGATTCAGATCAGAACTTCGGAGCGCGTTTCACGAATCATTTGATTCAGATCAGAACTTCGGAGCGCGTTTCACGAATCATTTGATTCAGATCAGAACTTCGGAGCGCGTTTCACGAATCATTTGATTCAGTGGAGCTTTGGAGCACGTATCACGAATCATTTGATTCAGATCAGAACTTCGGAGCGCGTATCACGAATCATTTAATTCAGATCAGAACTTTGGAGCGCGTATCACGAATCATTTAATTCAGATCAGAACTTTGGAGCGCGTATCACGAATCATTTAATTCAGATCAGAACTTTGGAGCGCGTATCACGAATCATTTAATTCAGATCAGAACTTTGGAGCGCGTATCACGAATCATTTAATTCAGATCAGAACTTTGGAGCGCGTATCACGAATCATTTAATTCAGATCAGAACTTTGGAGCGCGTATCACGAATCATTTAATTCAGATCAGAACTTTGGAGCGCGTATCACGAATCATTTAATTCAGATCAGAACTTTGGAGCGCGTATCACGAATCATTTAATTCAGATCAGAACTTTGGAGCGCGTATCACGAATCATTTAATTCAGATCAGAACTTTGGAGCGCGTATCACGAATCATTTAATTCAGATCAGAACTTTGGAGCGCGTATCACGAATCATTTAATTCAGATCAGAACTTTGGAGCGCGTATCACGAATCATTTAATTCAGATCAGAACTTTGGAGCGCGTATCACGAATCATTTAATTCAGATCAGAACTTTGGAGCGCGTATCACGAATCATTTAATTCAGATCAGAACTTTGGAGCGCGTATCACGAATCATTTAATTCAGATCAGAACTTTGGAGCGCGTATCACGAATCATTTAATTCAGATCAGAACTTTGGAGCGCGTATCACGAATCATTTAATTCAGATCAGAACTTTGGAGCGCGTATCACGAATCATTTAATTCAGATCAGAACTTTGGAGCGCGTATCACGAATCATTTAATTCAGATCAGAACTTTGGAGCGCGTATCACGAATCATTTAATTCAGATCAGAACTTTGGAGCGCGTATCACGAATCATTTAATTCAGATCAGAACTTTGGAGCGCGTATCACGAATCATTTAATTCAGATCAGAACTTTGGAGCGCGTATCACGAATCATTTAATTCAGATCAGAACTTTGGAGCGCGTATCACGAATCATTTAATTCAGATCAGAACTTTGGAGCGCGTATCACGAATCATTTAATTCAGATCAGAACTTTGGAGCGCGTATCACGAATCATTTAATTCAGATCAGAACTTTGGAGCGCGTATCACGAATCATTTAATTCAGATCAGAACTTTGGAGCGCGTATCACGAATCATTTAATTCAGATCAGAACTTTGGAGCGCGTATCACGAATCATTTAATTCAGATCAGAACTTTGGAGCGCGTATCACGAATCATTTAATTCAGATCAGAACTTTGGAGCGCGTATCACGAATCATTTAATTCAGATCAGAACTTTGGAGCGCGTATCACGAATCATTTAATTCAGATCAGAACTTTGGATGATTCAGATCAGAACTTCGGAGCGCGTATCACAAATCATTTGATTCAGATCAGAACTTTGGATGATTCAGATCAGAACTTCGGAGTGTGTATCACGAATCATTTGATTCAGATCAGAACTTTGGAGCACGTATCACGAATCATTTGATTCAGATCAGAACTTTGGAGTGCGTATCACGAATAATTTGATTCAGATCAGAACTTTGGCGCGCGTATCATGAATCATTTGATTCAGATCAGAACTTTGGAGTGCGTATCACGAATCATTTGATTCAGATCAGAACTTTGGAGCGCGTATCACGAATCATTTGATTCAGATCAGAACTTTGGAGCGCGTATCACGAATCATTTGATTCAGATCAGAACTTTGGAGTGCGTATCACGAATCATTTGATTCAGATCAGAACTTTGGCGCGCGTATCACGAATCATTTGATTCAGATCAGAACTTTGGCGCGCGTATCACGAATCTTTTTTCAGATTTCTTTCTTTCTTTCTTTCATAAACAGTACAAAACATGAAACCATTAAGGCAGTGCAGTTGTAAAAACTAAGAAAAAAGGAACAAAGAAAGAAAGTATACACAGATACAAATTCCTTAAGAAAATTAACCAATTTTATTATAGTAAAAGTGTAGTAACGATGTTGTTGTTGTTGTTTTTTTTTGTATAACCACAGTTTTGCTATACAAATACCGTGGCTAAACTATGGTTAGTGTAGCAAAACCTTGGTTAATTTGTTTTTACCATGGTTTAACTATAGTAATTATGGTGTTTTTATTCTTAGTAAAATCATATTTGATTTTCGTAAGGGATGTGTTGCCAGGTTAACAAAAAAAGTAATAAATTTACACCTTAAATGGACACATAGGATGAATATAGAGTTTTTACAGTTTTTATGTTAACAGAGCTTTGAATAATTTCCATATACTTGTCTAGATAAACTTTGAATAAAGACAAGAGGGGTTTAGAGACAGCTTTTTGTTTAAGTTTGTGAAATTTAGCTAGCAGGAAACACAAATTAATGAAGTTATATTCTCCTTTATTCTCTTTTAAGTAGTCAAACAAAGAAAACCTCTTTAAAACGGAAAGAAAAGTGAAACTGGATGAACATTAAATAAATCTGACCAAAATGTCTCTGTGTGGGTACACTAACAAAACCAGTGAATGAATCTTCCTCAGAAGAGTGACAAAAACAGCAACTCACTTCAGTGTCTTACTTGTATTACAATTACATAACCAAAAACCTTCCAGAACAGTTTGTTGTGATAACCTAAAGACAACTTATAGCCTACAAAATGTTCTGGTTTTATAAACATAAACGAACCTTTCCGAAACATTACTAAAGTTTCCAAAACTTTGCAAGGGAGGTTTTTGTTATAACCTAAAGAGAACCTATACATACAGTTTCCTATAGGTTATTTTTTAGGTTTTATTTGATTAACCCACAGCCTCTGCACCACATTCTCTCTATGGTTCCTGAGGAAGCTATCCTTGTAACATAAATAGACGCAAAAGTCCGTGAAGTTTTCATTTATTTATTTGAAAAGAGTTTCAGGATACTGAGTCATGTACAAATGCATTGTTCATATGAATGCAGAATGAGTCACTCTCGAGATGCGCTTTCCTCGTACTCAACACAAGAAGAGTGGATCAGTCCATGAAGGACATCCAAGCTTCTATTGAAATGTTCTTCTTTTTTTACTGTATTCATCTTGGTCTTTATTAAAGTGCACAACAGACGCACTTTGAGTTGCTACCCATCTGACGTTGCAGCATAGAACTTTTTTTGGATTTTATTCTACAACCTTGTGGTTTCCAGGCCAGGGCCCGTATTCACAGAACATTTGATCTTACCACTAAGAGTTCTCCTAAAGAGCAGTAAAAGTTTTTAGCTAAGAGTTTTCTCTTAAAATCTATTCACATAGCTGCTGAGACAAACTTGTGCTAAGGAATAGAGAGAAGTCTTAAGATCAGAGTAAGGGGGCGGGGCTGAGCTTGTTGCTATGGATGATGTCAGCATGATTATTAACTATGCACACAGTGATTGGCTGATAGTCTCTGTCAGAGATTTATTCATAGAAATACTGTTGAGTGCGATATTATGTTGCCGTATTCAAATAAAGGTTTAAAATAAAATGGTTAATTGCCACATTCAAATCAAGATTTTAAAATGCAGGCTAAGTGAAATTAATTAATTAAACAAGTGTGTGTTCAGCTAATTGTCAGCCTTTTACATGTATGCTTCTCATAATTAGTGAATATGTATATAAACAGCCTTTTAATTAACAGAGTAGAATAATCATGGCTGATAGTGAGACATGCAAACGTAAAAGAAAACCAAACTGGATGCAAGAACAGCTGTTACTTCTTGCTCAACTACTTAATGAAAAAAAGCATATAATCAAGTTTGGATAACAAATTGTCATCAAATATTGGTCATGTGCTGGCAAAGGACCAGCATAAACCAGCAAAGGACCAGCAAAGGACCAAACCAGCAAAGGACCAGCATAAACCAGCAAAGGACCAGCATAAACCAGCAAAGGACCAGCATAAACCAGCAAAGGACCAGCATAAACCAGCAAAGGACCAGCATAAACCAGCAAAGGACCAGCATAAACCAGCAAAGGACCAGCATAAACCAGCAAAGGACCAGCATAAACCAGCAAAGGACCAGCATAAACCAGCAAAGGACCAGCATAAACCAGCAAAGGACCAGCATAAACCAGCAAAGGACCAGCATAAACCAGCAAAGGACCAGCATAAACCAGCAAAGGACCAGCATAAACCAGCAAAGGACCAGCATAAACCAGCAAAGGACCAGCATAAACCAGCAAAGGACCAGCATAAACCAGCAAAGGACCAGCATAAACCAGCAAAGGACCAGCATAAACCAGCAAAGGACCAGCATAAACCAGCAAAGGACCAGCATAAACCAGCAAAGGACCAGCATAAACCAGCAAAGGACCAGCATAAACCAGCAAAGGACCAGCATAAACCAGCAAAGGACCAGCATAAACCAGCAAAGGACCAGCATAAACCAGCAAAGGACCAGCATAAACCAGCAAAGGACCAGCATAAACCAGCAAAGGACCAGCATAAACCAGCAAAGGACCAGCATAAACCAGCAAAGGACCAGCATAAACCAGCAAAGGACCAGCATAAACCAGCAAAGGACCAGCATAAACCAGCAAAGGACCAGCATAAACCAGCAAAGGACCAGCTTAAACCAGCATCCCAGCGTCAAAACATACCTGTTTGTGTTCGTGTGTTTTTAGGCTTGTGTGTTCGACATCTGTGACGCAGAGCTGGAAGTTCCTGAATTACTGATCGACATCAGTCCTGGCCACAGCTGGAGAAACTCTCCAGACTATCACCAGCAGATGGAGGTCAAACCCAGAATATCAGCTAAACCACCACAGCACGAGTCTCGCAGGACTTGATCAGTCCTTAGATGAAATCAGGATTCATTCAGCTCAGTCTGGGAATAATCGGAGAACTTTTGACCTCCTAGTAAGTAACCCAGATGCAAAACAATCAGGCTAAAACATGTCTGTTATAGCTAAGTAATCTGAGATTGTGACTAAAGGCCAAGCAATGAACTTCTACTAAAGTTACTATTGAAATCAGTTTTATCTTGCCCCAGGTGACAAATAAAAACGTTATGTGAACATTGTTTTAAACGCTGAAGTGTCCAGTTTTCTTCTTGTGATTATAACATTGTTTAAATGTTACTAAAACATTTCTTACAGCATTCTACTAACTTTATTTCCACCCAAAATATAACGTTATTTGAATGTTTAATTTTTAATATTCTAAGAACGCTAAAATGCCCGGTTTTCTTGTTGTGATTAAAATGTTATTTAAAAGTTACTAAAACGTTTCTTACAACGTTCTACTCATTTTTTCATCAAAAATAACAATAATTGAAAGTTTATTTTCAGCATTCTAAGAATGTTTTCTCTCAACATTATGAGAACGTTCGTCAGATAAAATTACCTCAAAGACAATTCAAGAATGTTGTTCTAAGAATGTTTTATCTTAACGTTATGAGAACATATATCAAATATAAAAATTTATTAGAACCTTCCGTAAACATTACTTTAAGAACATTTATATAATTATTAAATAATGTTAATGTTGTGAGAGTGTTCCCTGTTAGCTATAACTCTTGATTTTCTATCAGCATTGTTATCAAATGTTGACATTTAAAAATGTTGAATAATAATAACAATAATAAAAACATCAGTTTTTATTTTTAAAAATCAGTTGCATTTATTTATTTAGCAGATGCATTTTTCCAAAGTGACTTAAAACAATTATAAAAAGAAAGAAATAAACGGACCTAACAATATTAGCAATGTTTAGTTTTTATTCTAAAACTTTAACTTACATTTTTTTTTTCAGATTTGTGTGGCCTTTTCTGCTGAATAACAAAAAAAGCAAAGTGTGTGTTCTTTGAGTTTTTTATATAAACTGAATGTTTTTTCCCCAGTAGACCAACATTGTTCTATTTTCCGTCCACTTTCAAACTTGCAAAAATATACAAACATTTTAATGAAAGAAAATGACTTTTAAAATATCCAAAAATAATGACATGAATAAAAAGCAACACCGGATTGCAGGAACAATGTTAAAAGTGTCACCGAAAAATGCAAACATTTTGCTTCATTTACACTGATGCATCGGGCAGACAGATGCACCCAAAATAAGATGATTGAGAAACTCTAAACCTGTGTTGTTTTATTTTATTTTTATCCGTGGAAAAAGTACTTAAACGTAGCACATAATAGTTCATCTGACTGGTGTCTCTTCTGAGGTCATGTGTTATTTAGGTTGTTATCGACTGATAATCTTCCCCTCTGAGACTTTATTAATACGCACAAGGACATCTGACACAGACTCATTAAAGCTGATGAGAGTCACACTTAAGAATGAGTGAAAACACTTCACACGCACCTCTTCTGTGTGTGTGTGTGTGTGTGTGTGTACTTGTTTTTGCTACGTTGTGGGGACCAAATGTCTTTCAAATGTATAAAAGTAATAGAAGTCTATGGAAAGCCCCCACAATTCACATATGTGTGTGTGAGTGAGAGAGAGAGAGAGAGAGAGTGTGTGTGTGTGAGTGAGAGAGAGAGTGTGTGTGTGTGTGAGTGTGTGTGTGTGTGTGTGTACGTTTTTGTGACAAATGAGGACATAAATGTGTATAATGACAAAGGTATAACATAGGTATTACAAGGAGAAGGTTAAACCTCAACATCGTCCCGCATGTACTGTAACTGATCATTTTCATGTCACACACACACACACACACACCTCCTCGTGTGACTGTAATCCTGCGATGTCTAACTTTAGTCCAGATCCTCATTAGAGTTAATCACAATATTTACCTAATTACTGTTTCCTAGACCACTGATTAAGATGGATTTACAACCTTAACACACACACACACACACACACACCAATCATATCATTAACAGAAACTCAACACAAGAGCAATGAGCCGTCAAAAGCCAAAACAGATGAGACGAGCAGCTGTTATATTCATACTGACCAACAGACGGCAAAACTATCTCTCTGTCTGTCTATCTATCTGTCTGTCTGTCTGTCTGTCTGTCTGTCTTGTCTGTGTCTGTTTGTATGTGTGTGTATTTATATAATTTGTACTTTTAGTTATTGTAGTAAATCAAGTTAAACTAAATAAAAAATACTTTAAAACTAGTTTTAAAATTTATATTATTTCAGTTAACTTTTTAAATGTTTTTTAAACAATTTAATTGTATTTTCAGTTTTAGTTTTAGTTAACCATAATAACCCTGGTTGGTTGCCTCACTTTCCCCTCTTTACTCTTGTTGGAAGTTTCCAATATATTTTCACTATTTAACACATTCTGTGTTTTGTATGCATGAAAACAATAAAAAAATTGCATTGTAAAACTGTAAAATCTTTTGTGACCATGTCTTGCTTTTCATGCAATGAAGCCTCTACTAAAAATCAATGAAAAATATAATAATCAATGCTTCATTTAGTATAGTGTAAAAAATGCTTCTAAATGTCCGTAATATGCTCAGTGCAAACACCGGCTCATTTGAAATACTGAGCTATATAAATGCTATAGGACAAAACGTTCTTAAAGTAATGTTTATGGAACGTTCTTAGAACTTTATTCATATTTGATATACGTTCTTATAACATTGAGAAGATATTCTTAAAACGGCATTCTTTGAACATTCTAATTACAGTACATTAGAAAACTGGACATGTTTAACATTCTTGAAATATAAAAAGTAAATATTCATGTAACATTATATGTCAGGTGAAAATAAAGTTAGTAGAATGTTGTAAAATATATTTTTGTAACCTTTAAAAAATGTTTTAATAACAGAAAACATTCTTAGAAAATTAAAAACGAACGTTTGAGTGTTATATTTTGTTTGCAAAAAAAAAAGTTTGTTTCTAATCTACATTAATATTTAAAATATTTAAATAACGCTACATTTTGGGTGAAGATAAAGAAGATGGTAGGAAACGTTCTGAAGTAAAACGTAAGTTTACTTCAATATATTCTGATTAACTCCTGATCTAATCATGGCAAACTATATATCTTTGGAACGGTCTAAGACTCCTAAATAGATATTTTACCACTGTTTGTCGTTAAAAAAATTATGTAGGAACAGTAATAGATTAATTTATGACAAGAGTGCACCTCAAAACATATACAGGAGTTCTGACCTTTGTCACAAAAATAAATTTTTTGTTTGCTTTTTCTCTATCACGTGTTTTAGTAATCATCATAAATTATTTATCATTTGAAAGCTTAAAACCTCAAAACCTCATCCTATGAAAACCGTTCTGAAATCGGACATTGCGTTACCGTAGAAATGGTACTTCAATATCTTTTAGCGGGGTGTCACAAAATGTATTACGGTCTTTTGGAATCAAAACTTTTTATAATCTTGACAAAATACATATTGTCGGAAAGGTCTGAGTCTCAAGATTTCATATTTGATATTTTGTGATAGAAGCAATACTGAGAGAGAAATTTATACATTTGTGACAGAAAAATCAATGGAGTTTGGATGGCTGTTTGTGGTATAACACCTAAACAAAATTGCATAGGAACCTACATTTTTTAAATATCAACTTCAAATTTGGAACATAACTCATTTAGACATACGGCTTTAATTTCATATCAAATTTGGATTAAACTTATTATAACTTTTTATGCTTTTCATTTTTTTTCATCTGCAATAATCTGCTGATTGTCTTCTTTAAAAAAGAGATCAACCTTGGGTCTGTATTCAAAAGCGTTTATGAATTATAACAATTTAAGTTTGAATAGTGCACTTTCACGTCTATGTTATATATAAATGAGAGTTAATGTTGTTTTTTACAACAAGAAAACTCGACATTTTTACGTTTTGAATAATTTAAAAACAATGTTCCCATGCATATTTTTATAATCTATCACCCAGGATGTGTCCTGCAGAAATTTGTTTTAGCAGAATAGTTTCATTTCGTCCAGACGTTACACAGATGTTCTATTTGATTCATTTGAGTGAGTCGGATGTTCTATTTGATTCATTTGAGTGAGTCACGTATTCTATTGAGTGAGTCGGATGTTCTATTTGATTCATTTGAGTGAGTCGGATGTTCTATTTGATT
>NW_015506172.1:175027-185027 GCF_001515645.1 Sinocyclocheilus grahami
TATTCTATTGAGTGAGTCGGATGTTCTATTTGATTCATTTGAGTGAGTCGGATGTTCTATTTCATTCATTTGAGTGAGTCACGTATTCTATTGAGTGAGTCGGATGTTCTATTTGATTAATTTGAGTGAGTCGGATGTTCTATTTGATTCATTTGAGTGAGTCGATTGTTCTATTTGATTCATTTGAGTGAATCTATTCTATTGAGTGAGTCGGATGTTCTATTTGATTCATTTGAGTGAGTCAGGTATTCTATTGAGTGAGTCGGATGTTCTATTTGATTCATTTGAGTGAGTCAGGTATTCTATTGAGTGAGTCGGATGTTCTATTTGATTCATTTGAGTGAGTCGGATGTTCTATTTGATTCATTTGAGTGAAGGATTCTTCAGACTGATTAAATGCGAAGTTTTGCACATCGTGTTTGTGTGTGTGTGTGCGTGTGTGTGCATTCAGACTGATTAAAACCAGCCACCTGCAAACAGTCTCCTCTAAACTCCTTTCAACTGTAAGTGCAGATGTTTAACCACAACTCTAGGAACTCACCAAAGCAGAAACCTGCCAAAATTCAAAGATTTTTGTCATCATGTGAGTCATACTGGTCTATTAGTTTGTTCTATTTAATATAATATAAATGTCAGACAGATTTTGATGTTTGAATGGAACATTTTGCATGTGCTCACACAGGAACTGTTGTGAAGAGTATGACATTTTCAATGAGAATCAACTCATCAGCAAGCCGTGTGCATTTACTTATTGTTCAAATTGTAGACTTGCATGTGTGCCTAAACATGTGCAACTTGCTCAAATGAATAAGAAATTAAAATCTGCTCAATTGACCGTGAGACGAATGTTTCAGAAATCAGAAATTATTGCTTTGAGCCAAAGCAATTGTGAAAAACTGTACAAAAACAGTCTAATGTGCAATTCATAACGGCTTTTTAAAAAATAAAAATCATCTTGTACGCAATCAGACAGTTTTGATTCACTAAAAAGAACCGGCTCATAAGAGTCATTTGTTCCTAAATTCGATGACCCTGGTAACGCAGTATTTTTCATTCATTAAAGGGGTCATATGATGCTTTTTTAAAGATCATTATTTTGTGTATTTAGTGTAACAGAATATGTTGACATGCTTTAATGTTCAAAAAACACATTATTTTTCAAATACTGTACATTATTGTAGGCCCTCTTTGCCCCGCCTCTCTCAAACGCTTCGTTTTCTACAAAGTCCCTCCTTCCGACAAGCAGTCTGCTCTGATTGGCCAGCTGACCCAGTGCATTGTGATTGGCCGAACACCGCAAGCACTCGTCGGAAATGTAACACCCCTTACCATAATCGTGAGCTTCATCTTTCAAAATAAATGTGAAGACAGTAAATAATGTCATTAGTTTTACCATCAGTTCAAGCCCGAAAGGGGAACAGAGTCGCGTGACAGACACAGTGATGAAGCTGGTATGTGTTTGCAGTACACAAGCCACGGTTAAGACAGCTGACTCCACTGTGACCTCGCTCTCTCTCGCTCTCTCTCTCGCGCTCTCTCTCTCTCTCGCACACACACACACACACACACACTTTAATGAAGATCAGACTGGTAAGAGTCATTTCTCGAATCGAGCACTGATCGATTAAGATCAGATCTAATAAGAGTCATTGTTCGTGAATCGGCCGCGCTGAATATTGTCGATCACTAAAAAGAAGCGACTCATTTCTTTTTTGAATCAGATAACCGTATATCGTTGTATATTTTGATTCACTCAAAAGAACCGGCTCATACGGCTCAGTCGTTCCTGAATTTGACGCTGTGCGTTTTTGATTTATTAAAAAGAATCAATCGGTCATCAAATTTGGTCGTGAATCGGACACTGATCGATTCGTATCGTCTATTGTTTTTGCGTCTAGTTTGCGAGGGAAAATCGTAGAAAAAGAGTTTATTTAATCACTTTAAATACAAAATTCACATTCACAATTGGGTGAAGGTGCCGTAGCGATTCCCGAATCGGATCACTGATATCCTCAAAAATAATGCCTGAAATCAGCCTGGGTGCATTTGATAATTGTTCATGTACCTGCATAATGCACAGCAGTTTGTTCATTTTTAGCAGTGATGTGCTAAAGTTATGGCCATTTTGTGAGCCTGGAACACAAAAGCAGTGTTAAGTCGCTGGGGGATATTTGTAGCAACAGCCAACAATACATTGTATGGGTCAAAATTATCCATTTCTCTTTTATGCCAAAAATCATTAGGATATTAAGTAAAGATCATGTTCCATGAAGATATTTTGTAAATGTCCTACCGTAAATATACCAAAACTTAATTTTTGATTAGTAATATGCATTGCTAAGAACTTCATTTGGACAACTTTAAAGATGATTTTCTCAATATTTAGATTTTTTTGCACCCTCAGATTCCATCTCAGCCAAATATTGTCCGATCCTAACAAACCATACATCAATAGAAAGCTTATTTATTCAGATTTCAGATGATGTATACATCTCAATTTAAAGAAATTGATGCTTATGACTGGTTTTGTGCTCCTGGGTCACGTTTAGGGTGTGTGTGGGTTTATATGTATTTGGCAGCAGTTGATGCTACTTTAGCTGTCTCTCGGTCTCTGTCATCTTTCAGATAAGTGTCTCTGCGTCTGGCCCTTTTGGGATTGTTTTACATGCCATTTTTCTAGGGCAGTGTCTTCAGTGTTTGGCGAAGGAGTCCTGTTATTTTCTAAGTTTAGCTCTGGCAGAGGAGACTGATTCTTCAGGCCTGACGATTCGACTCTTTAATGTTTTTTCCCGAGCTCAAGTCAATATAGAACAATAGAAAGATGTGAAATCCCCTCCACAGGCCCCAGAGAACGCAGACAGCTGACCAGCATCCTGACACATGAGACTGTTTGGAAAAAACGTGGGTTTGTTATTTTTACGCAGACTCAGACTTGCGGTCCATTGACTCGTTGATTTGCTCAAACACTGTTTAAAGGAAACACGTCTGTCTGGTGATCGTTTGCTGAGGCGGTCAGCGCTCCTGCCAATCAAATGACCATCAGTTTCATTAAAACGGGAGCTTGAGGGAAGCCGGGTGTCTCATCTGTGAGTCTCACATGTATCTATTTGTGGGGTTAAACAGGCAGAGATTACCCATCAGCCCAAAGTGAACACGCTAAACTCTCACCTGAACTCACCTGCACGCTTTTATCTTCCCAATCTGAGCGTGAGTCACTGCCAAAACAAGGATTTTAAAAAGAAATTAATACTTTTATCCAGTAAGGATGCATTTATAATGTTACAAAAGATTTCTATTTCAAATAAATGCTGTTCTTTTGAACTTTCTATTCATCTGTGAATCCTGAGAAATAAAATGTAACACGGTTTGCACAAAAATATTGTGCGGCACAGCTGTGTTCAACATTGATAATAATCAGAAATGTTTCTCGAGCAGCAGATCAGCATATTATACTGATTTCTGAAGATCATGTGACACTGAAGACTGGACTAATGATGCTGAAAATACAGCTGCGCATCACAGAAATACATTACAGTTTAACAGATAATTTAATTGTAATAATATTTCACATTTTTACTGTATTTTTAATCAAATAAATGTGGTGTTCATGTGCATAAAAACTTCTTGACTTGTCATTTTTAACATCATTATTGCCAAATTGCATTTTCACACAAAATGGAAATAGGCAATAAGGCTTTCTGTTTACAGTAAGTGGGAAACTAGTATTATATTTCAAAGAGAAACATATCGGCTGAAGGAAAAACTGTATTCGCATTAGCTGGACAAACCCCAAGCAGCAAAATACAGTTCATTTGAGCCTCATTTGAGTTAAAGAAGCACCGTTTATAAAAGCCTTGTTGTCAGATTTTATTGTTTAAGTGAAGAATGTTATTGAGATGTGGGTTTGGCAGACGCTTGGAGATTTCAGTCAATGGAGCTGTTCTTGAACGGTGATGACTGAAAGTGCTTTACAAAAGACTCTGGATTTGCTTTAAGTGTTGAACTTGATGATTGTGCTTCAGGTGTTTTTAAATCTAAAAGCCTACTGTATCATATTTGATTAGCCTACATTGCTAAGTCTCTAAATGATCAACATGATCAATCTTTTCTGTCCCACTCTATCTCCTCGTGTCTTCTGTCTCTGATTGAGAGTTTAGAGTGTTTTATCCAGTAAAAGCTCTTTTAGTGTAATTGTAGAAACGTCCAGCTTCAGCTCGAGCTTCACGAGTCAAATCTGGACTGGTTTTGATCAAGTAAAGGTCAGAATAACAGCAGTAATATCTCCAGATGAACTCTTACTGCACTGAAGCAGCTCAGCTTTACTTGATTCTCCATCAATCATGTTTTAGAGTCTCAAATCTGATCCTCAGGATCTTTTGAGGAGCGTTTGTTTCCAGAAGCTTTACTTTCACTGTTCCTCAGCGGAGGAATGATCTTCACAAGCCTCCAGAACATCTCACATCTTCTGAGGAGCCTTTATTTCTTCAGCTCTCAATCACTGCATTATATGTTCGGATTGTTTCAATCTCATCTTACTGAGACATTATTGGAGATATAGAGCGACGACTGATATTTAGATCATTTTATGTCAGTATCTGCTGTACGGTTATAAAGATCTCATTGATTTACTTTACAAGCAACAGAATTGCATCACATAAATTTCAGCATCTGCACCAAATTGAATAAAATCAAGTTGTTTTTTCCTCCATATTCTCATTATATCAGACTATATGAGCCATAAAAGCCTGATTTATCAGATATGATAAAGGATTTACTACAGTATGTAAAGCATGTTCCTCTGCTCTCCATAGCTTCTGCTTCCTCCGTATTCAGACTCGTAATTAGCCCGAATGAAGCTAATTGTCTAAATATCTGGTAAGTGGAAGCTGCTTGTGTCTCATTGTACATGACCTCTGAACTCTTAAGCGTTTGTCACAGACATTATTTCCATTTATACTATTGAGAAAAGATTGAATAAGCAAACAATTTGCTGAATATGTGAAGATGAGCCTGCTCTCAGATGTAAATGCATCTCAAAGGCTTTTTTCTCCAGATGAAGGGCATAAAGACCCCGACGGCGGACGCTGGAACCCCCTGCCGATGCTCTTGATTATAAATGAACATGACCGGTCAGGCAGTGCTGCTGTTGACCTGTTTATGAGGGAAGAAGAGCGAGGACGGTACATTACATACACACTCGCGCGGTCAGAGCCGTCGCTTCGCCGGAAGAGAACATTTGAAGATGCTAGAGTAATGCAGGAAATCATGTACAGCATTACAACAACAATGTAAGCAGAATTAGTGCATATACATGCATGTTCCAAAGGAGATGCGAGTGTTTGGCTCATCTGTGTCTGCTGTTTCCGAGGCTGAACGAATGAGATTATAGCTATCCACTTCCTGAGCGATAACAGTTTATGGGGGAATGCTTTAGCCAGAAATGAGAATTTTCTCATCCTCAGACAATCTTGCTTGTCAGAGTTTGTTTCTTCATCAGATTTGGAGAAATGCAGCATTGCATCACTTGCTCACCAATGGATGTGAATGGGTGCCGTCAGAATGAGAGTCTGATAAAAACATCACAATAATCCCCAGCACTCCAGTCCATCAGTGAACATCTGGAGAAGACAAAAGCTGAGACAAATCCAGCATTAAGATGTTTTTAACTTATAATCCATAATAACGCTTCCTCCAGTGAAAAAGTGCATCTGCCGTTGAATCGAGTCATAAAAACGGAATTTACTTTATAACGCGGAATTTGCCAAATTTTGGATAGATACGGATAGAAAACAAACCTTGATACGGACTAGTGTCCGTGAATATTAAGCCACAAAAATGCCATTTAAATATGAATTCTGCGTGTGTCTGTAAATGAATAGCACAGAAGCGCGTTTTCGTTTACTACACACACACTGAATCGCATGTGACGCTTGCGGCGTTTTTAGCCTCTGCCACCTCAACACATGCATGAACACACTAACATAATCTCTAGAACTGCTCTAAGAGTCTCAACAGGAGCATTTGGCCCTTTCTTTTGAGTAAAACTGTAATTTCCATAGACTGTAAAAAACATATCATATACAAATAGAAACCTAAAGGTCTTAACAGCAACCTGTCAAAATAAAAGTATTACTTAATGTAATGTTACTACTACTACTACTACTAAAAAACATTATTTGTAAAGAAATATTTACCAGAAAAATGTAAATACACAACTAAATAAAATCGATTAATTAGAGATGATTTTCATTAATAATATTTTATGAAACCATTCAAATGGAATCCAGAAAATTAATGGAAAACAGTATTTGGTTTAGAAAAAGTTAAACATATCTCATTGGGCCTTAAACATGTTTTTAATAAATTGCTGTTTAATATCGTCTCATATTTTGTTTAATATCGTTTCATATTTTCAATTAATCAGACATGCTTTTTGATTAATAAAATTTCATGTAACCATTAAAACGGCAGAGTCTAGAAACATTAAAACGAGAAAAAAAATCGGACTCCAGAAAAGTGAAAATGGACAAAAAAGAATTTGGGAAAAAACTAAACGAATTTCATAAGGCCCTAAAATCTGCATGTTTGTAAGAAACAAATCCATCAAGACGTCCGTAATCCATAATAACGCTTCCTCCAGTGAAAAAGTGTTCTGGTCTGAATCAGGAGAGAAATCTAGCAGCGTTTAAACAGCTCTAAACATATATGTGGCTGGATTCTGATGTGAGAGACAACAGCAGATGCACTTTTTCACTGGAGGAAGAGTTATTATGAATTATGGACTCAATGTATTTTAGTTAAAATCGTCTTAATGCTGGATGTGTTTCAGCTTTGGTCTTCTCCAGATGTTAACTGATGGACTGGAGTGCTGTGGATTATTGTGATGTTTTTATCAGCTGTTTGGACTCTCGTTCTGACGGCACCCATTCACATCCATTGGTGAGACACTGATGCAATGCTACATTACATTACATGATTTTAGCCCCCCAAAAAGTACATTTTGTACATGGTGGTCAACTGTCATCACTATTTGCAATATCTCCTTCTGCTTTCTGTCGCAGTCAAAGTTTATTGGCCGAAAGCGGTGGTTCTTTTGAGGAGTTTGTCTTGGCCACATTAAAATCAACAACCCATTTTACTTCCGTAATGTGACATGTTTCATTTCATCATATTTGATGATAAACACGTGGCGCAGGTCTTCATTTCATCCATCAGGAACTGATTAGAGGGTGAAGGGGTCTTTATATGATTGGAAAATAAAAGGGATCGATTACAGTACGTGAGCTAAAGCTTGGAGGAAGTGGAGAAAAATATTATTTCGATGAACGATTACGAAGAAAAACATGCCTGATGAACATACTCAGTGCAATCTCAAATGAATCTCTGTGTGTCTGAATATTATAGAAACATTTCTTAAACATTTCCCATATTAGTTGACATAATGGGCGTCGTGCCTGGATAGAAAACCTCGCCAAGCGTACAAATGTGCTTTACTGCCCGCATACAGCAAAATCTGATCGGACAAATCCCAGCATTAGGGTGGTTGCCCCCGCAGATGGACTTTGTTTTTGTTCTCAATTAGTAATTTTTAACTCAATTTTTCATATATTCTCTCAATGGGAAGTCATGAATAAATAACTGAACTCTTGACTTTCTCCTTGTTTTTGTTCATTGCCGTGTCTCCGCTTGACTGGAGCGTGATTATTGATTAATTTAACCCTGCTGCATCACACACACATTCGACCAAACATTTTCCCAACATTTGTCCAGCAGAAGGCATTAAAGGGTTAGTTCATCCAAAAATAAAAATTAGTCCATAAATTACTCACCCTCAATCATCCTAGATGTATAAGACTTTCTTCTTTCAGACGAATCCAGTTCAAGCTGTTTAATGGCACTCAGCGGGTGTTGCATGCATCAGTCCAAAAGAAGTTAAATAAAAAGCGCCCATCCATAAAAAAAGTGTCTCACACTGTTAACAGGATCAAAGGAAGCAAAGTTTCCTTACTTTAGCAAAGGAAAACCAGCCTCCTCTTGGCTTATATCGAAATTCTCTGACATTCTTCTTTACAAATCCTCGTTTTGTACTTCTAATTAGTGACCGTTGTTTTGTTTGGATCTCTTCTCTGCATTTCTGCGTGCGTCATTTCTGAGCGGCGCATGCGCAACGCCGACCTCATACGTCATCCACCCGGAGCTGATTCCGTTTACAACAGTGAGCGCAAGCTAGATTAAAGTGATTATTACGTTTTAAATATGGATTTTTTTCTAACAAAAACGCATTGATTCGCTAGAGAAGGCCTTTGTTCACCCCCCGGAGCCGTGTGAGACACTTTGTTTATGGATGGGCGCTTTTTATTTAACTTCTTTTGGACTGATGCATGCAACACCCGCTGAGTGCCATTAAACAGCTTGAAAGATCAAAGACAATTTTTAATATATCTCCGACTGGATTCGTCTGAAAGAAGAAGTCATATACACCTAGGATGCCTCGGGGGTGAGTAATTTATGCGCTAATTTTCATTTTTAGGTGAACTAACCCTTTAAATGGCTTTATCCCCTTTGGAGTTTTTATTTATTTTGTCTTTCAGTTTGATTGGCTGTTTTATAGGACACGGTTAGTTCACATAAACATGAAATTCGTTCACTTTTCTCTAATGCTTCTAATTATTAATGTAACTTAATAATTATGCTGAAAAGAACCGATGTATGATTCAAAACAATTTTCATTTAGAATTACTCATAAATTTAGGCCAATAATTACAAAGAAAGGGCAAGTAACACATTGAGTTAAACATGAAATTTTGATGTAGAAAGTCTGAAGTAAAACATACTCTAATTTAAGTTACAACAACTCTGGAATTTACATTTTACATTTATTCATTTAGCAGACGCTTTTATCCAAAGCGACTTACAATTGAGGACTACATCAAGCGATTCTTCTTAAAGAGGCAAAGAGACACAGTAAGCGCTCGTCATACCAACTTTCAAGCAGTGTTCAAATAAGTACAAGCTAGACAGAGAAAGATGAAATAAAGGGAAAAAGATTATTATAATTGTTTTAGGATGAAGTCAGATAGTGACGAAAGCTGTCGCTTGAAAAATGTCAGGGAATCATTTGACTTTTGTCAGTGAATTTGATTTCGTTTGTATATTTTCTGTTTTCATTTTTATCTTAGTGTGGTTTTAGTGATTTTGTTGGACGTTTTTGTCCTTTTTATGATTGATATTATTAATATTAAATGTGTTCTGTTAGTACTTCAACTTAAACATTCTCTCCATCTCTTTCTCTACCTCTCTAAATATATAAATGTTTTAAATTCTTTATATTTCAATATTTTCAGATTTTGTGTTCATTTTCATTAAAGTTTCGTCATTTTGTTGGATGTTTTTATCATCATCATCATAATCATTATTATTCTTAAATATGTCTGTTTTATTAAGTTCTAGTTTACTTAGTTATTTTAGTACTTCCACTTAAACTAAACTAAAATGAGTAATGTTGCCTTGTTTTAAGCTTTTAATGTTTCTATCAAATTTGGTAATTTTTATCAGTTTTATTTAGTTCTTTAAATTTATGTCCTTATGGGTTTTGTTAATTTTTGTTTCAGTTTAAGTTTATTGTAGTACACCAAGTTGAACTGAATGAAAAGTGCAACTAGCTAATATAAAATACATGTGTTTTTATCAATTATTTAAAAAAACAAAATATTCTATATCATGTTTAATTTTTGATGAATATGACTTTCATTTCATAGGCAAACAGTTTTTACCATTTTATTTGTGTGGTGGGTTTGAAATCAACATGAGAAAATTAGTAAACGATGAGGGAATTTTCATGCATAAAATATTAAATATTTTATTTCAGTTAAAGTTGATTTTATTTCAAGTACTTCAAATGTTTTCTTTTATGATTCTACTTTCAGTTACACATAATAACCCCAAGCTCCAAGTCGTGCAGTGAAACCTCCAGCGGGAAAATCTAGTTCCTTCATATTCA
>NW_015506172.1:190027-200027 GCF_001515645.1 Sinocyclocheilus grahami
CTAAACACTGAACAGAACGTTGAATAGAGTCTAAACTACTGAAAAACTACAAAACTTTTTTTGTTATTGTTAAGCAAACACTACATGAACCTCTTTTTAGTCTGTTGTATGTTGGCAACAGAAGTCTGAAATACAAGTAATAAACTAAACAAGTGTAAATTGTGTTCAGCAGAGTGTAAACTATTGAAAAACTACAAAACCATTTTTTTTTTGTTATTTTGGCAACAGAAGTCTGAACTACAAGTAATTAACAGTAAACAAGCGTAAACAGTGTTCAAGAGAGTCTAAACTCCTGAAAAACAACACAACTTTTTTTGTTTTTGTTTTCTTGTTATTGTTGTTAAGCAAACACTACATGAACCTCTTTTTAGTCTGTTGTATGTTGGCAACAGAAGTCTGAAATACAAGTAATAAACTAAACAAGTGTAAATTGTGTTCAGCAGAGTGTAAATTATTGAAAAACTACAAAACCATTTTTTTTTTGTTATTTTGGCAACAGAAGTCTGAACTACAAGTAATTAAGAGTAAACAAGCGTAAACGGTGTTCAAGAGTCTAAACTCCTGAAAAACAACAAAACCCAGCGCATTTGCTATTGCTGTTGCTATTTATTGTTCATTATAAGTTTATGTAGTGGGTTCTCAAGCCAAAGTTACAATGTGTGTTTGATTCCAATTGTTGAAAGGAGGACAGAAAATGGCACCTGTGCTGTAGTGTTTTTTTTTTTTATAGCTGTGAGTTCTTTTAGCAGACAACATTTTTTATTAAATAAAAGAATTAATGTTTATAAAATGTATCTTCTACAATAACGTTTTTTGTCTGTTTTATTTTAACAACCTCTTCCTAATTTGGAGTTTCTAAACACTGAACAGAACGTTGAATAGAGTCTAAACTACTGAAAAACTACAAAACTGTTTTTGTTTTCTTGTTATTGTTGTTAAGCAAACACTACGTGAACCTCTTTTTAGTCTGTTGTGTGTTGGCAACAGAAGTCTGAACTACAAGTAATAAACACTAAACGAGTGTATATTGTGTTCAGCAGAGTGTAAACTATTGAAAAACTACAAAACCAGTTTTTTGTTGTTATTTTATTATTTATTTTTATTACGCAAACACTACATTAACCTCTTTTTAGTCTGTTGCATTTTGACAACAGAAGTCTGAACTACAAGTAATTAACAGTAAACAAGCGTAAACGGTGTTCAAGAGAGTCTAAACTCCTGAAAAACAACAAAACTTTTTTTGTTTTTGTTTTCTTGTTATTGTTGTTAAGCAAACACTACATGAACCTCTTTTTAGTCTGTTGTATGTTGGCAACAGAAGTCTGAAATACAAGTAATAAACTAAACAAGTGTAAATTGTGTTCAGCAGAGTGTAAACTATTGAAAAACTACAAAACCATTTTTTTTGGTTATTTTATTATTTATTTTTATTAAGCAAATACTACATTAACCTCTTTTTAGTCTGTTGCATTTTGGCAACAGAAGTCTGAACTACAAGTAATTAACAGTAAACAAGTGTAAACAGTGTTCAAGAGAGTCTAAACTCCTGAAAAACAACACAACTTTTTTTGTTTTTGTTTTCTTGTTATTGTTGTTAAGCAAACACTACATGAACCTCTTTTTAGTCTGTTGCATTTTGGCAACAGAAGTCTGAACTACAAGTAATTAAGAGTAAACAAGCGTAAACGGTGTTCAAGAGTCTAAACTCCTGAAAAACAACAAAACCCAGCGCATTTGCTATTGCTGTTGCTATTTATTGTTCATTATAAGTTTATGTAGTGGGTTGTATGTTTGCTTAACAAGAAACAATGGTAGCTACAAGTTCTTATACCACTCAAAAATGTTTAATAGATAAAAAATAAATTGGTAACTGAAAACGCTCTTATGAAAGAGTATAGTCTTAGTTAAATTGATTGAATTTATTAAATTATAATCCGCTACATTAACATAATTTAAGCCGGTTACATTTTAGCAACAAAAGTCTAAATTGCAGATTCTAATCACTAACCAAGTGTACATCGTCTTCAAGAGAGGATAAACTACTTTAACTATTTGATAAAACTATTTGATGATATTTTATTGTTATTTATTGTTGTTAAGTTCATGTAGTGGCTTTCTTTTTCTTTTTTTTTTTAGTCTGTTGTATGTTTATTTAACAAGACACATTTTTTTTGATAAAGTACAAATAAAAATGTTTAATAAATTGAGCATTGAAAAAGTTGTGATAAAAAGCTTAGTCTAATTTAAATTTTTATTGCATTTATTAAATTATAATAGTTGTTTTACCAGCCTATCCTGATAATACAAGGGCCATAACTATAATGAGGAGTTGATAAGTAGGATTACTTTGATTTGTAATTCATTAGATACAGCATTAGGGCGAGTGTTGATAAAGCATTGGCTAAAGCTGTGATGATAAATCATGTGCAGCAACGTCCTGCTGTGAACATGAGAATCACCATCCAACAGAGACGCAGTATTACATCCATAATCAGACACTTATTAATAGGGAAGATTAATAAGATGTTAGTTAGTTTTGTTCTTGTGAAACAAACGAAAGTTGTCAAGGTCATGTAGTGGATATAGTCTGATGTAACCAAGTTGTTACATTAAAACGGCAAATGAATACTAGCCTGTGTTACAGTTACAAAACACTAAACAAGAGAAATTGCGTTAGAGAGGTTAGACTCCTGAAAAAGTACAAAAACAGCTCTGTTGTTTGTTTGTTGTAAAGCAAACTACTTTTTTTTAGTCTGTTGCATTTTAGCAATGAAAGTCCAAAAGGCAGTTTCTAAACACTGTGTTCAAGAGAGACTAAAGTACTGAAAAAACTACAAAACGTGCTTAATTGTTTTTTTAAATTGTGATATTAAACAAACCACTACATTAACTTCCATTTTAGTCTGTTGTATTTTAGCAGTGAAAATCAAAAATATTTCTATTTTAGCAATCTTTAAGTGTTTTTATTGTGGTTTATTCATATTTATACATATGTATGTTATTAACTTATTTTTATTATCTGTGTGTTGTTTTCTCTGTGTACTGAAAGCTTGTGATATTAAAACAAATGTGCAAACATACTTGGCAATAAAGCTCTTTCTGACTAAACCTCAGTTGATAAACACTGAACAAATATAAGTCGTGTTCAAGAGAAGCTAAACTACTGAAAAACTACAAAACAAACTTCTGTTTTTTTATTGTAATATTATTAAGCAAACCACTACATTGACTGCATTGACTTACATTAACTATATTAACATTTAGTCTGTTGTGTTTCTGCTAAAATTTTTTTTTATTAAACTGAACAAGAGTAAAATGTTCAAGAGAGGCTAAACAACTGAAAAACTACAAAAAAAATGATTTTTTTTGTAGTTTATTGTTATTTATTATAATTATGCAAACTGCTACATGAACTTTGTTTTTAGTCGAAATGTATTTTAGCAACGGAAGTCTAAACCTGCAGTTGATAAACACTGAACAAGGAAATTTTGTTCAAGAGAGACTAAACTACTGAAAAACTACAAATTCAGACTTCTTATTTTATTGTTTTTAAGCAAACAGCTTCATGGACTTTTTAGTCTGTTGTATTTTACTAACGAACAGCTAAATTGTAGTTGATAAACACTAAACAAGTGTGAACTGTGTTCAAGAGTTTCTAAACTACTGAAAAACTACAAAACAAGCTATTTTGTTGTAGTTTTTGTTAGTAATGGTTAAGTACACGGCTTCAATGACTTCCATTTAGTCTATTGTAATTCAACAATAAATAACGTAACTGCAGTTTCTAAACACTGAACAAGACTAAAATATGTTGAAGAGAGACTAAACTACAGAAAAACTACAAAACAAGCTATTTTGTTGTAGTTTTATGCTAAGCAAACATCTACATGAACGTTGTTTTTTAGTTTGATCTATTTTAGCATTGAAAATCTAAACTGCAGTTTCTAAACCCTGAACAGGTGTAAAACATGTTCAAGAGAGGCTGAACTACTGAAAAACTACAACAACAGTTTTTTTTGTTGTAGTTTTTTGTTAGTAATTGTTAAGTACACGGCTACATGAACTTCCATTTTAGTCTATTGTAATTCAACAATAAATAACTTAACTCCAGTTTCTAAACACTGAACAAGACTAAAATATGTCGAATAAAGCTCTTTCTGACTAAACCTCAGTTGATAAACACTGAACAAATATAAGTCGTGTTCAAGAGAAGCTAAACTACTGAAAAACTACAAAACAAACTTCTGTTTTTTTATTGTAATATTATTAAGCAAACCACTACATTGACTGCATTGACTTACATTAACTATATTAACATTTAGTCTGTTGTGTTTCTGCAAAAAAATTTTTTTATTAAACTGAACAAGAGTAAAATGTTCAAGAGAGGCTAAACAACTGAAAAACTACAAAAAAAAAATGATTTTTTTGTAGTTTATTGTTATTTATTATAATTATGCAAACTGCTACATGAACTTTGTTTTTAGTCGAAATGTATTTTAGCAACGGAAGTCTAAACCTGCAGTTGATAAACACTGAACAAGGAAATTTTGTTCAAGAGAGACTAAACTACTGAAAAACTACAAATTCAGACTTCTTATTTTATTGTTTTTAAGCAAACAGCTTCATGGACTTTTTAGTCTGTTGTATTTTACTAACGAACAGCTAAATTGTAGTTGATAAACACTAAACAAGTGTGAACTGTGTTCAAGAGTTTCTAAACTACTGAAAAACTACAAAACAAGCTATTTTGTTGTAGTTTTTGTTAGTAATGGTTAAGTACACGGCTTCAATGACTTCCATTTAGTCTATTGTAATTCAACAATAAATAACGTAACTGCAGTTTCTAAACACTGAACAAGACTAAAATATGTTGAAGAGAGACTAAACTACAGAAAAACTACAAAACAAGCTATTTTGTTGTAGTTTTATGCTAAGCAAACATCTACATGAACGTTGTTTTTTAGTTTGATCTATTTTAGCATTGAAAATCTAAACTGCAGTTTCTAAACCCTGAACAGGTGTAAAACATGTTCAAGAGAGGCTGAACTACTGAAAAACTACAACAACAGTTTTTTTGTTGTAGTTTTTTGTTAGTAATTGTTAAGTACACGGCTACATGAACTTCCATTTTAGTCTATTGTAATTCAACAATAAATAACTTAACTCCAGTTTCTAAACACTGAACAAGACTAAAATATGTCGAAGAGAGACTAAACTACAGAAAAACTACAAAACAAGCTCTTTTGTTGTAGTTTTATGCTAAGCAAACATCTACATCAGTGGTTCTCAACCTTTTTTGGGCCAGCGTCCCCCTACCCATTATTCAGGTACCTCACCACCCCCCATCAAATAAAAATTATTCTAAAAAATCTTCACAGACTATTGAAGTTAATTATTATTGTCACAATCTATCTGGGGGGAGACGCTGGAGTCAACGCTAACAATAGTCTTTAATAATCCAATCAGAGGGGTAGAACAGGCAAGAAAGACATTCAACAACTAGACCCGACAGAGATAGACTGCACAGCCTAGGACTAAAATACAGGGATGATTGGGGAAACACAGGTGCATGAGATCATAATCAAACTAATTAACAAAACGAGGACAGGAACATGACCAAATAAGGGGACAGAAACAGGGGGAAAACATGACACAGACAGTCCATGATCCTGACAATTATTTTGTGTTTATAATGAGGACTGGTATTATATTTACAGTAGCATTAAAATGTATGGGGCCATTCTTTTTAAAAAAAAAAAAGAAATTACTTTAATTCAAGGATCCATTAAACTGAAATGACAGTGAAATACATTTTTAAAATAGATTATTTGAAAATAAGTGCAATAACATTTATTTACAGAGTTTTTAAGCATGTTGGTGATTTTCATTGCTAAATATTTGGTGACGTTGTTGCCCCAAATGTAAAAATTCCTGTTTAGGATATATCCACAGGGGCATTTTTACAGAAGAGATTTTAGTTTGTTCTTCCGTTCCTGGCAGAGTGATAGACTACCGCTCTATCACGAGCACAATTAATGCCAACAGCCCATAATATAACTGCATTTTATCAAGAATTCACGCATTAAACATCATTAGCTAGTTTGACAGATATGAGGATCACTCAAATCAGAAAGAAGGTGAAGGTTATAATGATGGCGATGGAGGATATATCTCAAGCATGTTTGTTTGTAGCATGTGGACAATCAAAACTGACTGGGTGAATTCACATTTTAAACAGTTTATTGTACAGGTAGCTAATCTACACTCTAAACGAATGTGCTGCTACACTGCACGCTCGCACATAACGTACAGATTGCGTGCACATAGAAACATTCAGGAGTGCAGAAAATTGTCAGCACTGTCCTGCGATTTATCATTTATCAGCTTTCAGTGAAAAATAATACGCTAATATTTATCTCTTAGTTTTTAGAAAATACCCTGTTTTTGAGAATATATTGAATTTCCTTGTTTTTCTGACATAGTGGACATGGTCATTTTGCTCTGTAAATACCACATTTATACATGCAAATTTAAGAAATGTAAACCCTCCTTTACTATATTTCATGATTTTGTGAGAATATTTCAAAGTTTGCTTACAAATGCTTAAAAGAAAACTAAGTAATAAGATGGGAAACTTATGCTCCTCATTTTCAAAACTATTTTAGTGCTGTCCTGATTCAGATCTCCGTTAGTCCATTAAATTTCAAATTTAGCTTTTTTTATCAGTGTGGTGTGCCAGCTATAATAATAATAAGAAATGTTTTTGAACAGCAATCAGCATGATTTCTGAAGGATCATGCGACACTGAAAGCTGGAGTAATGGAGCTTTAGTATGAGAGGGAAAAAAAAGAAAGCAGTTCTTTCAAATTGTAGATTGTACTGTTTGCCGTTTTTAATTTTTTTTTTTAAATAAATGCAACCTTACTAAGCAGAAGAGATTTGTTTCAAAACCATAAACAATTTTTTTTTTTTAAATGGTAGTATAGGCTATATTTTATTTGTAATATGAACCTATTTTAAAAGCATGTATTTTAACCCAAATATTACAGCCCACAGTAGCCCATAAATAATAAAAAAAATATGTCATTGAATGCCACATGACATTCATGACATATTTGATTTGACTGGACTTTAAATACCATTATCATTAGTTTCCCAAGGAGCAAAAAAAGCCACGTGAATATAAATTAGGCTATATTTATTAGCGTTGAATGAACTCTTGAATTTGGCATTCAAACCAACCGCAGCCAAACAGCAAACAAAAAGCATTCATATTAATTTTTCGAAACAAGAAAAAACATATTGTGCTTTAACGTGTCTAAATGTTTGCTATTGTTTTCACTGGAAGTCTGGCAGCTGCGCTACAGAAAGCTATGGAAATGATAGTTTAGAAGCGGTAGTATTGGTGTAAACTAGTGGCTTACCCTAACTAACACTACTACACCGGGCGCGAACGTCGCGACACGCTGCGTCAAAGCACACAGATCCTGATTATAATCAGTGGTTCAGTATCTGAGCACGAGCGCTACATAAACGGATGCTGCATTCTCTGCCTGCCGCTCTCCACTCGCTACTTGCACTACCGATAAGTTGACAAACGGATATAGAAAGTGCGCTTTGATGCATCCAGTGTAGAGACTGCGTTAGGATGTGCCAGACCATTTTCTTTTGCAAGTTTCAGCTCATAAATCTCTCGTAAACTCGCCTTAAAGGGGTCATATGATGCGATTTCAATTGTTCCTTTCTCTTTGGAGTGTTACAAGCTCTTGGTGCATAAAGAAGATCTGCAAAGTTGCAAAGACTAAAGTCTCAAATCCAAAGAGATATTCTTTATAAAAGTTAAGAGTCAGCCACGCCCCCCTAAAACGGCTCGTTCTAACACGCCCCCACATGTCTACGTCACTATGTGGGAAGATTTGCATAACGCCGCCCAGATGTTCACGCAAAGAAGGCGTAACTTTTATTCTCGCTGTAGTATTGTTGTTGCTGCAGCCATGTCATGAAGACGCTGTGTTTCGTTGTGAAAGCGAAACTACTATGTTTCGTCTTCCAAAAGAGGACGATATCGCTTCGTCATGCCTGGAGCTGATCTGTGCTGGTCGCTGAGGAAATACTTCAACTTCGCGGCTTTCACCGCGGACGAAGCGGAGTCCAGCCCGGGGTCGTCACATGTGATTGCCGCAAGCATCACAGTATGATGAGGGACGTAACATTTCCGTCACACGCTTGAGGAATTCGGCCAATCACAACGCACTGGATAGCTGGCCAATCACAGCACACCTCGCTTTTCAGACCGATGAGCTTTGTAAAAATCGACGCGTTTCAGAAAGGCGAGGCATAGAGGAGAAACAATCATGTACAGTATGTGGAAAATAATGTGTTTTTTTAACCTTAAACCGCATAAACACATTTCATTACACCAAATACACAAAATAATGTTCTTTTTAGCAACATCATATGACCCCTTTAACCAAATGCCCCCCCAAAAACACCTCAACGCCCCCCTTTCAAAAATATTGTTTCCAGCGCCCCCCGATGCTCTCTGAACGCCCCCTGGGGGGTGGTACTGCCCCCGTTGAGAAACACTAATCTACATGAACGTTGTTTTTAGTTTGATCTATTTTAGCATTGAAAATCTAAACTGCAGTTTCTAAACCCTGAACAAGTGTAAAGCATGTTCAAGAGAGGCTAAACTACTGAAAAACTACAAAAACGGTTTTGTTTGTTGTAGTTCTTTGTTAGTAATAGTTAAGTACACGGCTGCTGAAAAACTACAAAACTATGTTTTTTGTTGTTATTTATTGTTGCTATGGTAGGTTCATGTAGTGGTTTGCTCCTTTTTTTTTTTTAGTTGGTTGTTTGTTTCACAAGAAAACACCATTAGCAACAAACGTCTAAACCACATTAGACTGCAGTCGTTAAATGCAGAACGAGTAAGTTGTCTTCATGACATGCTAAACGACATCTGAAGCATGTTTTTGGCGTGCATGCACTCCGGCTCTAAACGGACCACCCAGACACCATGAGGCCTCCACGTGACGCTGCTCAGCGAGATAAAACCGTTTAGCGATGAGTTTAGCATTCCCACACTAATTACCCCGTGATTGCACGGAGTGCTGAGTTTTAGCAGCGAGGGTCCTGGAGTAGGTGCGTTCCTGGAGGAGCGTAATGGTTCCCTCATGGGCCGCTCCGCGCGGGACGCTGCTCTTGTTACCGCGGACTTACAGGAAGACCTGCTTTAATAGTTTGGCTGATTAGTCGTTTCCAGGGGCGATGAGCGTCATTAGACTGGCTATTAATGCATTCTAAGGTTTATAAGTGTCATTAGTTGCACATTTGCTTGATTAATGCAATGGTGGTTGTTGTAGTGAGATTTTATTTTGTTAATTGCTCATCGTTAGTGTTAGTGCTGTGATCAAACCGCCATGTATTAAAGTCGAGTGTGTGTAACAAGCTACAGCGTTTGATTCCTCAAAAAAAGAGATCAGATGCACAATTTCCACAAATAGCCAGAAAAGCGTACATTAACATGAATTTATATGAGGCAATAAAGCTGGGTATTGACACATTTCACAAATTGATTAAATTCTATATATATATATGTGTATATATATATCTGTGTATATGTGTGTGCATTTTTTAATTTTCTAAATATATTTAATTTTATTATATAAAATATAAAATTCTATAAAAATCTATTTAAAAAAATATTTATATATACTTTAAATATTAAAATATAATTATAAATAAAATTCTAAAATTTAAATATAAAATATAATAATATATTATTGCAAAAAAAAAAAAAAAAATAAAAAAATTAAAAATAAAAATAAAAATGGAATAACATAAAATAAAAACAATAAATAAAAAAAAAATATATATATATATATATATATATATATAAATAAATAAAATAAAGTACTTGTCCATTTTTCTGTAAGATATTTATTTATTTATTTATTTTTGCAAAAAAGTCCAAGCTGTTCAATTGCTGTTTATT
>NW_015506172.1:205027-210392 GCF_001515645.1 Sinocyclocheilus grahami
CAGTTGTTTATAATGAGTGTTTCATATGTTTCTAGCACATAATTAGTGCCTTTAAATGGTTTTTACACTGCAAAATATATCTGATCTAGACTCACTTAAAGATTGATTTTACTTGACCTCAAAATAGTTTGTTTTCAAGAGAATATTATGTTTTTCTTAGCCTATCGGCGAAGTGAGTTTTAAAGAATAAACCTTGTTAATAAATATATTTTAAATAATTTTTTATTTTAATTCATCATTTTGTTTCCTAATTATCTTATGATTATTTCATGATTATTTTTAGATAATTAATATTTAATTTATACTTATCAATTTTAATTAGTGCTGTCAAATGATTAGGGTTGCAAAGGGGTGGAAAATTTCCGGTACATTTCCGGAAACTTTCCAAAAATCCCTGGAATATTCCAAAAATCCCTGGAACATTAAAAAAAAAAATCCTGAAAAGTTTCCAAAAGTTCTGGAATATTTCCGAAATTTACTGAAAATTTTTCAAATTTTTTCAACGCTACAAATGATTAATCGCATCCAAAATAAAGGTTTTTGTTTACATAATATATGTGTGTACTGTGTATATTTATTACATATATGTAAATACACACACATGCATGTATATATTTAAGAAAAATATATATTCTTTATATATTAAATATATTTATATATAATATTAATTATATGAATATAAATATATAGACATGTAAATATTTTCTAAATTGTATGTGCATACGTATATATATATATATTTTTTTTGTTTGTTTGTTTATTTATGTTATGGGGTTTGTATTTTTGGCATTACATTAAGTTCTTTAAACAAAAATTTAATTTCTCAATTTGATTTTGGGATAAAATGTGTTTTGTGGGATCATTGTTCCTCATCTCAATTCATTCACGACAAGTTTCCACAGAGGTGCTAAAGATTTCTATCATATTTTCTAGCAACACTTTGCTTATATTAGGTTAGATTCAGCTGGAGGTATTTGATGGAATTACAGCGGGAGCTTTTCTTTGGCCCGAGAGTGTTCAGGGTTCAGTGCTCGGTCCGCTGCGTTTGTGAGACGCGTGTTATTCTGCAGTGACTCTGAAGTGATTTGATCACCGCTGGATTGAATTAGACGCTCTTGATCAAATCAGCAGTGCAAGCTCGGAGATCAACAGAGATTGGTCTCAGATCCAGAGCGAAAGCAGCGTGTGAAGCAGGTGTTCAGACGGGAAGATGCTTGTCGTCTCGTGGCGTTTGTTTGTTTTTTGTGCTGCAAACGAGAGCGGCTCTATTAGCCAGCGACCTACAGCGGCTTGTTTTCATATTTCATCACAATCGTTATGAGCCTAATTCAACATTTAAAAAAGTATTCAGTATTTAGACCGCTCAGATTCATGTATTTGAATCGCAAGCATTTATTATACAGTTTTAACTTTATTGAAATATTGAAAAATAAATTTAATTGTATTTAATTAAAATTTTATTTTATATGATTAAAATATGATAATTTAAATAAAACTATTACAAATATAGTGTAACTATAATCTAAAATAAATAAAATGGTAATTATTTAAATATAAGCATATACAAATAATATAATATAAAAAAATATGATTATTTAAATAAAATGACTAAAACATAAAAATAAGAATCAAATATAAAAATTAGAAGAAATATATAAAAGGTATTATTACTTTTTAAATGTTTTAAAGTATTAAGTAAATAAAAATATTGTCTTTCAAGTAAAATTAAAAATCTAAAGAATATATATAAAAATAAAAAAAATTTAAATATGATTATTTAAATTAAATTATATACATTACAGCCGTGTATAAATTTGTATAAATGTATAAAAATAAAAAAAATATTATTTGAATAAAATCCAAAATAGATGCAAGTAGTAGTTAAAAAAATTGCATAATTTTTGTTGAGTGCAGAAATCTGATTTATTTATGGATGACTGACCAATATGCATCACATTAAGTTTATTCCTTTTATTATGTAAGAACTGTGTAATCCACATGCATGGAAATATTTTAAGCAATTCAAATGCATAAATCTTAAATTCAGGACTAAATATTTTTTAGAGCTATTTTTGCACTGATGGCATTCGTTTGTTATGAATCATCTAAGTTTTTAATCACTTGTATTGCTCAGAAATATGCATTTATTGTGGTCAGCAGAGACCGTTTCTGCAGAAGCGGACGGATGGATAGATGTTTACAGATCGAAAGCTTGAAGAGAAAAATCCATGTCTGTTAAACGATCGAACCACGGGAGTTTAAGAGCTCGTAAACAGACCGATGGAGAGAAAAACGAAACGGGGTAATACCTGATTGCAGCCGGTCACAGTTAAACCAGTTGAGCAGGTCTGAGTTGTGCTTGTCATCAGTAAAGGTCAAGCACAGGATCAGAGGTCACGTCTGAAAGGCTCTTAGTCAATATTGTGCTGCTAAACCGAGTGGGTTTTTACTGTAATGCATTTGATATCATTTAGTGCACTAATGGATGATTTATCCTGCTTTGAAGATCATGATTTGCACTAGAGATTAAATCAATGCAACAAAAATCAATGCCATTCTGTATACTTATTTAAAATTGTGTTTCAAGTTTTTCCACAAGTAATAAAAGTATGGAAAAAAAGTAAACAGGTTTCACCCAAAAGTTTTTGTCATATTTCTGCTGCTGCTGAAAAACAACTGTAGGGTTTGCTGGTGTGTAGGGCTGGGCGATATAGCAAAAAAAAATTATGAACGATATAATGTTTCATATTGTTCGGTATCGATAATAATTGACATTTTTTATAACCTTTTTTAAAACAAAGAGCAATAGAAAAAAACGTTTAAATTTAACCACTGTATTTTTAAATTAAGCCAATGTATTGAGACAAACAACAAATATTTTTTTGTTTTAACAGTCAAACGCACAATAAAAATTAAACAAATATCTAATATTTTTTAGTTTTAACAGTCAAACGCACAATAAAAATTAAACAAATATCTAATTTCTAATGTTTTATATGCAGATTAAATAGGTTAAACTTTTGGCTTGTCTCCCGAAGCCACAGGAGGGCGCAATGAGCAAAACAATGCAGCGCATTAAATTTCCAACGCAAAGGAAATAACTGTCTATAAAAAGAAAAACGTGCATTACGTCTAAATTAACTCGTATAAATCAAACATAATTTCGTAAATTGCATAAACAATTATGAACAAAACAGCATCATGTATTTATGCATTGCTTAATACAAAGAGCCGAATCGCCCATCACACAGATTGCATTTAAAAACATATGAGACGCAGTGAAACGGAATAAACCTCCACAAATTCGTTTTGATTCGTTTCAACTTTACATGGCTACATCTCTTGTGTGAGATGCGAGTGCAGCAGTTGTACTCGTCCGTCTAGAAAATGCGCTGAATATGCATCTGTGTGAATGGCTTGGTTTCGGTTTTAACCTAAATAAAGATCTTCTTCGCATCGAGCTTCTATATTTCTCTAATATTTTGAATGAATAACGCAGCAGCGGCGCGTCTCGTGGGCTAGACTAACAAAACATTCAAATGCAACAACGTCACTTACATCATCATCACCGCATCTCGTGCTCCACTGATGACGCTCCCTTTCGCACATCTAACGTTGGATTGTACTATTTTTGCATTCAAATGCAAATGTTTATTTTAAATTCGACTAATATACATTTTTTTTATTCACAATCTCGAGTTTGTGTGTGCGGTCTGCGTCACTCGTAGCACGTGCCTATATCGAACATTTTTTCTATCGTTATCAAAGAGGGTGTACCGTAGATAAATATCGATACCGTTTTATCGCGCAGGCCTACTGGTGTGTTTCATGATCTACCTGCAGCTGTAAAAGCAAAATATAATATACTTAAGTAAAGCAATAGACGGAGTCTGACCAAATGCAACATTAGATCATTGACACCAGCTAAAATATCACTTTTCAGCAAATAACAAACCTCAGCTTTTATAATAAATTTAGATAAGATTACATATATTTTAAGTCAAGCGTATATGAAATAGATGGAAACTGTAGTATTAGATTCCATCTGTATTCCACTGTAGATTCCATCTATAGCACACCTGTACATACAATTTATTCTTTTTTTTTGTGGTTTATATTTATGCATGTGTATTTTATTCACATCTCACTTTTATTATCTGTGTGTTGTTGTTGTCTCAGTGTACTGGAAGCTTGTGACACTATAACAAATTCCTTGTATGTGCAAACATACTTGGCAATAAAGCTCTTTCTGATTCTGATTAAAAACACTTTACAATAAGATTTCATTTGTTGATGACCTATCAATAAACAATAGTTATATATAGGGATGCACCGAATGTTCGGCAAACGAAATTATGCACCGAATGTTCGGCCGAATAAGCGAGAAGACTGAATAAATTGTACCGAACAAAGACGTGACGCGATCATATAGAGGTGCGCGCGCTAATGCAGCAAACATGTCAGCAGTGTGGAAGCATTTAAAGCTGTCGGAGAAAGACGCGAAAATCATTACAAGCACCGACAGCGAGAGATGTTTAGTACTGCATCGCATGTCTTCGAAGAGAAGAGGAAGGGTGGTTGTTGCTGGTTACTGTATGGTGATTGAAATCGCGAAATGCCCTTAAACAATTAAATAAACTGCAGAATGTTATGTTTTCTAATACACGCAGGAATTGCACGAGATCGCGGCGGCAGGGTTCAAAGTGCAAAGCGCGAGGGAAATCTGTGCTGAAACTGTGTTACTCGTCAGCTGCTCAGTAACATTTTTATGAATTTTTACAAGGCATGTGACAATGCAGTGCTTGCAACAAACGTCTTCCCAAATTCGTAATGAGAATCATTTGTCAATAAAAAGAAGCACTGAGGTCTTCATGCGGGTTTCTGCCAAAATAAAAGCTGAGAAATAGCAAGAACTCCATCAACATTAATAAATGTTATTGTAATTTTACTGTTGTTCTGTAAAATAAAAGAAAAAAAGAAAATAATAATGACAACAGCTCTATTAATAGATTTATTGTAACATTTACACACAGTGTTCAGACTAGGATCTATAATATTTTCTAATGTTTTAAAAGAAGTCTCTTCTGCTCATCAAGGCTGCATTTATTTGTGCAGTAAAAAAAACCCTGCCTGATTCAAGAAGGGGGTCTAAAAAATGGCCAAAAAATATTATTTTACTAACGTATTAATTTTAAGTTAAGTTGTGTTTTATTAGTATGATGTCTGCTAGAATGTTAAAAAAATGTTCGGTGTTAAGTAAATGTTTTTAAATAGTTTTTTTGTAAATTATTTTTTCTTTGAAGAGCAAGACAAAACAGTAAAAAGCACATTTTGGTTATTTAATTTATGCAATGTTGAAAAAATT
>NW_015506172.1:210551-214881 GCF_001515645.1 Sinocyclocheilus grahami
TTATGAAATGAGAAAAAAAGGGGGAAAGGGGGGGGGGGGGGGGGGGGGGTTCAATCTGTTAAAATGATTTAATGCACAAACATGAACGATCAAGTGTTTGTATTAAATAACATTCACAAACATTAATACATGTAGTAAAAATATATGGTTCACGCACTGTAAGTTGATGTTAATGATAATAACATGAAGTCATTGTAAAGTCTATACAGGAGATAAAATTTGACTGTACTTTCATTAAAATCCAAACTGTGTGCATATTTAATTTTAAAGGGCTTTTAAAACCTGCTAGAGTTATTCATCCAAGAATAACAACTAAGCTAGCTAAAAAAAAAAAAAAAAAAAAGGCCAGACCTGCTTTTCTGACGGACTGATATGACAAAAACACTGTTAACCCTATATTTGTACTAGGGTTGTGACGGTGAGGAAATTTTCCCTCCGGTTAATCGACGTGTGACAACACCGTTAATACCGGTATCACCGCGGGGGCGTTCCCTCTTTTCCTCGCTTTCCTTCGCTTTTAAATAGCTTAAAAGCGCCGTGCGCATTTTACTTTCACTTTCGAATTAGCGGCAATTCGGCGACAATTGCTTGAATGCAACAACAAAATACAACGTCAAACTCACTTTAGCCTATATATAAAACATAGAACTTTTATTAACAAAACAAATAAAAACACACCATGCTATAGGGCAGGCTATGGCTAATATAAAATAACAAATAACTTACATAGTTTAATAGGTATACAAAACTGTAAATAAGTAAACATGTATAATATATAACCAAATAAATAAGAAACGTCGAACGTTTATTAGCAAAACGAATGTCAAATAAAATAAATAAATGACAGTTTAAATAAAGTAAAAATCAGCAAACAATGTGGAACCAATTAAATAAGAAACGAATGTTTAAAAAAACTTGTCAGTCGGCTCGACTCACTGGAGAAATTAAGTCTGATCTGTGATGCGACTGTCGTTCGGCACGCTGCATTGAGCAGACTCGTTCAGTTTTTAATTGTAATGTCTGTTCTTTTACTGAACTAAATGATTTTTATTACTATAAAAAAATCTAAACGACGGTGGGGGGTCGTTGCCGCGGTGGGCAAGTGACGTAACCGGTGTTGTGACTTAACACCGGTATCACCGTCAGCACCGTCTATCGCGGCAAGCCTAATTTGTACGTTCTCTAACACGCATATTTTAGATTCACGGTTCATTTAAAAGCCTCTGGACATCATCTTGTGTTCGATTTAGCTGAAATTAGATTAAAAACAGAGCGGGCCTGAAGCGTCTGGAAATAGATCCTCGTGCAGAGTTTGATGATCTTTCCTGTTTTTCTCAGCTGGATGTTTTCTCTGCGCGGAGAGCTGATGTTCTTGGGTCCATGTGAGCCTGTATTTAGCTCTGAGTAAATTGAATTCTTGCGGGCTGACGGTGATGTTGATGTAATTACGGCTGTTTCTCTTTGAGGGCGTCAGGACGGGACGCTCGGTTCGTGACTGAAGCGCTGGGTTCTGTTCGCTTGAGCGCTAGAGTCACGCTCACACAAATATAAATCCACACTGTGAGAACATACTTGACCATATTAACAGCCGCTGACAGTGGAAAGTATTGGGATCCAGTGTAACGGAGCTGGTTGCTCAAAAGTGAATTTGTGAATCAAAAGTGAAATTGCACTGATGAGCCACTCACAGTAAAACCAGGAGCTGTGTGAGGAAACATCTTTTTAATTAATTAAAAACTCATTTATTTAAAAGCAGCGCAGCAAAATATATAAATATGTAAATATGTACATACAATTTGTTGCATTTGCTTTTTATTAAATTAAATATATTGTTATAAATATTTTCTGTTTTATATATTTTGATTAATATTTAAGAATTTAATTGAATATTATATATGCAGTAAATTGCAAGTATTGATTGATATATATATATATATATATGCATGCATATAATTAGTTGCACTGCTTAAATTATTACATATTTATGTAATATAAAATATATATAAAATGTAACAATTACATATATGTTAATAAGCATACATTGTATGTATTATTTATATTAATTTATTTAATTTATACAATTTATTATATATAAAACAACTTATTTTTTACATTTTATATAAAATATATATATATTGCTTTGATTTCAATGCAATATATATTAATAAGCATGCATTCTATTTATTATTTATATTAATTTATTATTTAAAATGTACAATTTTATTATATACTGTTTAAAGCAATTAATGCAATAATTTAATTGAAATAAATTACGTGCATTAATATAAATATGGAGTATATATGCATGCAGTTCAATAATATATAAAAGTATATACATTTAATATTTGTTGCACGGCTTTTAATTGAATTAAATTCCTGATCGCTGTTCAATCCGGATGAGTTTCCACGAATGCTTTGCGTTGGTTATATTCAGTGCGAGTTTGTCAGTCTAGTGTTTCTGTTTAGTCGATGGAGTGGCTTTGGTTTCATGATGACTTTGGGTTTTTCTGCTGCTGTTTATTTAAGGTGAAGATCTTAAACACGAGCTGCTCTTCAGAGAATCACAACTTTCTCTTCTTCTGTTTTTCCTCTCTTTTCCTCCTACGTAATCGCTGTTTTTTGCTGTATCTCGACGTTCGGTGGTAAAAACATCAATTAGTGGAGCGGGAAATGGGTTGCCGTGACAACCGAAGCTGTTTGCCAAGGACGGTACAGTCGTCATTTCTGTCCTTCGTGCAGATAAAACTTTCACAGTGATCCGCTCTGAATGATCAGGAAAACTCATGCTAGAAGCAAGTTGAGTGTTTTAAGAGCTGCTGGCCTTCATGTGTTTCAGATGAAGCTGCTGTGTTTTCTGACTCACGTGTGTTTGTTATCAGACCGTAGCGACAGTAACCGAGCGGGGCGGAGCTTGCCAGTATCTGCACTCACTGCGACATAACAAATCAGCACTTTTTCACTTTTAAATCTTATTTTTTGTTCGTTTCTACAAATAGTGTCTTTTGTTGTGTACTCTTCAGCTCGTTTTCCAGATTTTATTTGTTTTTAACCACAAGGCAATTTACAACAAGCTGGAAGTGACACGACTGTAATGTAAAGTAAATTCATAAACTTGTCTACTTGGTAAAATTGGCTCCCGTTTACTTCATGTTTATTGAATGCATCATATTTGTTTTAATTGTTAATTAATTTGAATTGTTATATCATTATCAAAGGCTACATTCATGACGAAAAAATCTCTCGCTACCTAGATATAATTTTGTAATATTTCTTTACTTTGCTATATATTGAATATATGTAATATGTAGAGAATAAAAATTTTAATATAATTGTATTTATTTATTTTCTTTTTGTTTCATAAACAAATCATATGTATAACAAATCAACGTTTAAACAAATTTTATATATATATATATATATATATATATATATATTACATTCTGATTGTTTTTGCCATGAGTGTCATGCCAAGAATTAATTATATAATTTTATTATTTAATATTATTGTATTCATTTATTTTATTTTTGTTTCTTAAACAAATCATATGTATAACAAATCAATGTTTAAACAAATTTTATAATATATATATATATATATATATATATTACATTATGATTCTTTTTGCCATGAGTGTATATAAAAATATATAAACATACATAATAAAATTTTATGTACAAGTACTTATAATAACAATATAATTATAGCAAAAAATATTTATAATTTTTTTTTTGTCATCAGTATATCTATATATTTAAAAAAATGTAATGATAAAATTATATGCAATGCATAAAAATTAATTGTGTGAGTGTGAAAGTGTGTGTCTGTGAGAATGTGTGTGTGTGTGTGTGAGTGTGTGTCTGTGTGAGTGTGAGTGTGTGTGTGTGTGAGAGTATGTGAGTGTGTGAGAGTGTAAGTGAGTGTGAGAATGTAAATGAGTGTGTGAGAGTGTAAGTGAGTGTAAATGAGTGAGTGAGTGTGAGAGTGTGTAAATGAGTGTAAGTGAGTATGTGTGAGAGTGTGTGAGTGTCTGTGAGAGTGTGTGTGTGTGTGTGTGAGAGAGTGTGAGTGTCTGTGAGTGTGAGTGTCTGTGAGTGTCTGTGAGTGTCTGTGAGTGTGTGTGAGAGTGTGTGAGAGAGTGTGTGAGAGAGTGTGAGAGTGTGTGAGTGTCTGTGAATGAGTGTGAGTGTGTGTGAGAGAGAGAGTGTGAGAGAGAGAGTGTGAGAGTGTGAGAGAGAGTGTGTGAGAGTGTGAGAGTGTGTGAGAGTGTGTGAGAGTGTGAGAGTGTGAGTGAGTGTGTGTGTGTGTGGGTGTGTGAGCGAGAGTGTGTGA
>NW_015506172.1:214979-219213 GCF_001515645.1 Sinocyclocheilus grahami
GAGAGAGTGTGAGAGAGTGTGAGAGTGTGTGAGAGTGTGTGTGAGAGAGTGTGAGTGTCTGTGAATGAGTGTGAGTGTGTGAGAGTGTCTGTGAATGAGTGTGTGAGAGTGTGTGAGAGTGTGTTAGAGTGTGTGAGAGTGTGTGAGAGTGTGTGAGAGTGTGTGAGAGAGAGTGTGAGAGAGTGTGTGAGAGAGTGTGTGAGAGAGTGTGTGAGAGAGTGTGTGAGAGAGTGTGTGAGAGAGTGTGAGAGAGTGTGTGAGAGAGTGTGTGAGAGAGTGTGTGAGAGAGTGTGAGAGTGTGTGAGTGTCTGTGAATGAGTGTGAGTGTGTGTGTCTGTGAGTGTGTGAAATCCTCCATGAAATCCTCGGCCTCGCGTTTCACTCGTAGCTGAGAGATGCCACGACGGACTCCAAAACCTGCCCAAAGACAAACAGTACTGAGATTAGAGAACGTATTTTAACATCAAATTAAATTACACTCAGTATTATAACGAATAAAATCCATTTATTTTATCCAAGGCAAAGGCGTTTCCAGCTGCTGACTGACATCTCGTCCTTATGTTGCGCTGGTTAAAGTAATACAATTTACACCACATTAAAGACTTTATAAATGAAATAAAATGTATTCAAACCTTTATTCGGCGGCGGTGGCGCTGAGAACCGCGCTCTCCTGTGGACTTAAAAAGCCCGTGCTCTCAGCGGCTGCGTTGTTGAGAAGTTTCACCGGAGTAGGGCTGGGTTTTGACACAAATTTCACGATTCGATTCGATTGTCATTCACAAGCTTTCGATTAGATTCGATTACCAATTCGTTTCGATTCAATATCGATTATTTTGGATATATATCAGGTACAGTACATGCCAAATTTTCTCAAGGAAAAAAAAATCTCTCAACTAATGCTGTAAAAAATACACAAGAGTCATATATTGGTACTACATTACTATAATATTGAAGGTTAAAATGGACTGATTTGTTAAAATTACACTTAATGAAGTTTTTAAAATAATAAAGTTACAATTAGCTACGTAATAATACTTCTACTTCAATTCGTATTTTTAAATATAAGCATTATGGTGGCTGTCAAAAACTTGATGGATTTATTCAAACATAAATGAAACATTGAAGAACAGTAAAAATTATAATGAATATGTTACATGGCGCATATATTTAGCAAAATGCCCCACTCTACAGTTTATTTTTCTATCTGACTAATGAGTTTATGGTCACCGAATATGTTTTTCTGAGGTAAATGTGGCATTACGTGACATTGTTTACAAGCCGTTATATTGACGTCTTTGTGCGGCTGAAACACTGATTGAGAGATTACACGAGACAGGATATGGATTGTAAAGTTGTACTCTTTCTTTTAACCTTTCTTCGGATGTTCAGTCATGTTTATTTTGTGCTATAACTAGTAATAAAGTGGAGGAGATGATCAGTTCACTGTGGCGCTACAGCGATCTGTCACTCCACATTAAACAGCGCCAAAACGGCATTTATTGTTTAAATACTGCAATACAATGGACAGAATTTGAAATCTGAAACATTGTTTCATATTAAAAGTACCAACGCACAAGGCTTATCGCGATATATTGATGGGAAGTGCCCTTCAACGTTCCGTCCATTAACTGAAAACAGGCTAGACTAATCGATTCTTGGGATTTAAGAATCGATATCGTTCCGTAAAAATGAGAATCGATTAAAATCGAGATATCGATATTTTTTACCCTACACCGGAGACAGGGTCAACCCAGCGGTTAGGTAGAAAAAAATAACCCAGCGTTAAAATGACCCAGCACCTGGGTAAAAATATTAAAAATAAAAGAACACAACAGGCTGAACCCAGCATCTTTTAGAGTGTATGTTATCGTGTTTTATTGTGTTAGCTAGCTGTATTTTTAGTTATTTTTTTAACCTAATCAAAATAACCCAACTGCAGTTTGATTGAGATTAATCGGAATGCACAATAAAAAATCAATTATCTGTTTTTGCAAATGAACTCTTCGTATATATTTAGCATGTATTTAGCATGTCTTTTGGCTGGGTCTGTGCGGTGAATAATTGACGGGTTGTTTCGTAACGCTGCTGAAGGAGCTGGAATCTGCTCTTATCTCAGTATGTGAGGCCGGACTGGTGGTTTTTGAGTGGCTCTGGTGAATTTAAACTTCCTCGATACGATCTGAGACTGTTTCTGAGCTCAGTGTTATGAATAGAGGTCACAATCCAGTTTAAGCATGCCATTTTTACTTGCTTAAACTTGCATTTACATTTTTTTAAATATTAGAGTATATTACAATTATATTAGAATGATTCTGAAGATCATGTGACACTGAAGACTGGAGGAATGATGCTGAAAATACAGCTGCACATCACAGAAATAAATTACAGTTTAACAGATATTCACACAGAAAACAGCTATTTTAAATAGTAAAATATTATTTCAAAATTTGATTAAATAATATTTTATATTAAATATGATTAAATATTTAGCCTATGTTATATGTTTGGTCCAAGGGATTCTGTATTTGCCACATGCAAGCATTGTCACATTCTTTACTTGCATAAAAAATTAATATTTAATATAAATATTTATATAAATATAAATATGATGACATTTTTACAGTAACTTTGATCTAAATAAATAATATAATAATATAAATAAAAAAATTGAATGTTGTTGTTGTTGTTGTTTTGGAGCTGTTTTCGGCTCTCACGAGGCGACTGGTTTTTCCATCAGCTCTCGTCTCAGTTGGACCGAAGGCTGTGAATGAATCTCGTTCCAGTTTTCTCAGTCACACCTCTAACGAGTCGTGTTGGATCTGGTTTCCCGCTGGACTTTCCTGCTCCTGGAGCGGATCTAGACCTCACAGAGAGCCGAGTCTGGTTGCTGTTTTTGGTGATAACGATGAAGCACACACTGATATTTAGAGGTGTTACAGATGAAACCTGAGTCGTATCTGGAGACGGGGGCAATAAGGTTAAGTACCACATAAATATTAAGTCTTTTCATTTCTTTTATTTTAATCTTATTTATGTTTTTTAAATCATATTTGTCATATTATTTTTAATTTTATTTACATCTTGTATTAAAAATACTGATAGTTTTAAAACTTTTATTTTTCTTATTTTATTTTGTTTAATATTTCTAGTAATTGTTTTTTCTTTCTTATCTTATCTTATCTTATTTATTTTTATATTATCTTTCAGTTGTATTGAAAATACTGGCAGTTGTATATTTATTCTTATTTTATTTTGTTCATCATTTTTCTTCTGGTTTATATAATTAGATTTTAAAAAAATCTTATTTTATCTTGTAAAATGTATTGAAAAAAATAAATGTTATTTTTCTTATTTTATTTTGTTTCATACTTTGTGTTCTATTTAATATATTTTTAAATGTTATTTAATGCATTGAAAATACTGGAAAATAAGGTTTTATTTATTTTTCTTTTATCATGTTTGTTTATATATAATATAAATAAAAAAAATAGTATTTTATTTTTCTTTTATTTGTCATGTTTTATATATATATAAAAATGTATTATATTTTATTTGGTCTTATTTTTATCATTTTATTATGATCTTTTATATCTTTAATTATTCTTTTATGATCTTTTTTCATTTTAGGGGTTTTAGTGAGATTCGGCATCCGTCTGAAGCTCTGATGTTACACATGCGCACTGATAATCTGTTTATTCCTCTGAGAGTCGAACTGAAGGAGTTTTCATTCAATCCTGTGCTCTTATGTAATTCACTGCAACTGTTTGCACACTTAAAGTCAACATGAGGGCAATATTGACTCTGTCTCGACTCTAACTTCACTATTTACTCAATTCAGCCGTAATTCATGTTTCTGCTCGCAAGCAATTTGTCCGAGTCTCAATATTTGTAGTCCACAAGGTTTAGTGCAAACTAGATTAATGACCAAACTAGAGCAGCGGCAGATGGGTTTATTTGGTTGCTTGTGCAGATTTATATTATATTATTTTATTTCTTTTTTTTTTGACAAATTTTTTTTTAATGAGTTACCTGTATTTACAAATAAACAATTCATATATTTGTGAGTGTGTGTGAGTGAGAGTGTGTGTGTGTGTGTGTGTGTATATTATTTTATTTCTTTTTTTTTTGACAATTTTTTTTTTAATGAGTTACCTGTATTTACAAATAAACAATTCATATATTTGTGAGTGTGTGTGTGTGAGAGAGTGAGAGTGTGTGTGTGTGTGTGTGTGTG
>NW_015506172.1:219227-223502 GCF_001515645.1 Sinocyclocheilus grahami
GGGAGGGTGTGTGTGTGTGTGTGTGTGTGTGTGTGTGTGTGTGTGTGTGTGTGTGTGTGTGTGTGTGTGTGCTTTTTATAAGAGAAAAGATAACCTTTTTGATTGGAGTAAATAATAAATTATTTTGAAGTGAAGTACTGATTTCATTTCAACTTTCTTCATAATTTTTATGCAGAATTAATTTAGATATAAATTTTTAGTTAAGCCTTCATGTATTTGTCAATGAAGTAAACATTGTTTTCATTTTTTAGGTAATTATTGAAGTTAAATTTTTTATAAATAAAGAACTGTATTTCTTAAAGTATTACATATGCTACATAGGCTGATCTATTCATTTTAAGTATTTGGGATTTTAAGAACAAGTGGAAAATTTGCTGAATGTTTCATTTCATCCAAGTGAAATTAGCAAGCAGTTAGACTGAATTTACTTTCGTTTTTAACGAGGAGCCAGGCGCGAGTCGACACAGGTTGCGCGTGCGTCAAGCCTCTTCCATGCTGCCAGATGCGCTCGTGAAAACTTGCGGTGTGCATTATGAGACAGGCTGCATGAGTGCGGCAAGCGTGAACAATTTCACAGAAAATATAAATTTTTTATAAATAAAGAACTGTATTTCTTAAGTCAATTATTAAAGTATTACATATGCTACATAGGCTGATCTATTCATTTTAAGTATTTGGGATTTTAAGAACAAGTGGAAAATTTGCTGAATGTTTCATTTCATCCAAGTGAAATTACCAAGCAGTTACACTGAATTTATGAGATATTTGGGTGTGTTTTTATGGTCCAAGCGCTCTGAAGTAGTCGCTCTGCGTCTGCTGTACGTTCACGTGTTGTTCTGTGCTATTTTTATTTGCTGGTGTACAGTGTGTTCCTGGGTTAAAGTTCACGTGACGTCCATCGCAGACGCTCTCCACCGAACACATGCTGCTGCTTTGACTTTGGCCTGCGGTGTTTGTGAAAGCTCGTCTGTTGTTTTCTGTAATCAGGTTTGGTAGCGTGCCGAACATCTGTGCCGCTTGTAACTGTGTTTGTGCAGAAGCTTGTCCTTGACTTGTTCACCGTTTGATATCTGAAGCCAGATTTGAATTAGCATTCTTGCATACTGCTCCTGTTATTTCTGATAAATAGTGTGCTATTCTGAGATCTTCAAAAAGAAAACAGGAGTGTCACCCAAATCAAAGAAATAAACAAAACAAAAACAATCCTTATAACTAACCTCTAAACTCACAAAAAAAGAAAAAAATTAAAATAAAATCGAAATCTTCGGCGTATACGACGCCCTAATTAAACTCCTTTAAACTAAAAATAAAAGTACAATAAATGGCAAAACACTCATCTAACAAAGCACAAACTAATCTAACTTCAAAAACAAAACAAACAGCAACGTAACAGCAAATGAATAAAAAAATTTAATTATTTAGTGATACTGTTTTTAATGTAACTAGACAATGGCTTTATTTATAGGTGTGTTTAACTGATTTATTTATAAACGTATCACCTGAATATATTTTAGAATTTTAGTCTAGTGTAGATTTATAATGTCTTTTATAACTTTTTGTTAATTGTATGCCTTGTGTAGTTTATTCTGAGATCACCATGAAAATAGCTTTGATGCTGGCATGGTGTTAAAAAGTGAATGAATAGACAGACAGACAGACAGACAGACAGACAGACAGAACATGACCATATCCAGCAACACACCTCAAATATTTAAATGACCACTCAAATTACATTGACATTTTAAATTCTGTTTTTTTCTTCTTTTTGTGCTCTTGTTTTATTATAGATCAGTGTGTACACCACATACATGGTACAAAGCTATTGAGAATACAGTAAAAAAATACTGTAAAACAACTAAATCTACAGAAACATACTGTACACAGATAGATAGATAGATAGACATTAGTTATAGAAAGATAGATAGATAGATAGATAGACATTATTTATAGATATATAGATAGATAGACAGACAGACGATAGATAGATAAATAGACATTATTTATAGATAGATAGATAGATAGACATTATTGATAGATAGATAGATAGATAGATAGATAGATAGATAGACATTATTTATAGATAGATAGATGGATGGGTAGATAGAAATTGATAGAGAGATAGATAGACAGACAGATAGATAGTCATTTTTGATAGTCTGTATAGTTTTTGTGATTGTTTATTTTAGTTTGAGTTATTTTAGCACATCAAGGCAAACTAAATTAAAATGAGAAATAAGAACTGAAACATATTAATTCATATATACAGTATATATATATATATATATATATATATTTTGTTTTGTTTGTTTTTGTTTTAAATTTCAAATAAATAAATATTTTTCTGTGCTTTTAATTTCAGCTTTCGTTAACTCCAATAACTCTGCTGAAGTCCATTTTCGAGGCCTGGATTCAGTCTGTGTTTTCTGCGTTCTGGAAATCTCGCTGCTAACGGAAGTGCACACTCCGCTTGTCACAATAAGATGCTCTGAAACGTCCTCAGAAGTGAGTTCTGTGTTCTGCTGCTCAGGTAGGGAGTGTTTCTTCACATAATCCCCGGCGCTGACCGTGTTTCTGCAGAGAGGCCCCGCCTGCAGCTCTTCCCTCCCTTAACGGGCCCCTCTGTCCGGATTTAGGGCCCCCCGTTCCTCTGCGTCTCCCGCCTGCCAGCTACGAGCCTTTTCTTTTCCTAGCGAGCGCTAAAAACGAGGTCTAAAGTTCAGCGTCTCTGATGTGCAGATCTGGGTCGAGCCCAACATTTGGAAAGCGTTTCTTGTTTAGTTTTTTTCCGAAGCGGAGCTGCAGTTTTTCTGCGATCGCTGCGAGTCTTCGGTGGCGTGGGAGTGGATTCTGGACGGATCTGATCTGGGATCAGCGTTGAGGCGTAACGCTGGTAAACGACTGTTTGCAGCAAACATCTGAGCTTTCCAGAATGGTCAGTGCTGCATCTGATCCACAGCTGTTGTGTGATTCCAGAAGAGAACAGCTCGTGCTTTACGTGGCACACTTCGTCATTGTAGTTTTAACTTTTGCAAGCACTTGCTTTTCTTCATTAGAATTTAATCAAGACAAATTTAAACTTGGTGAATTAAGGATGAGTGTACTGAGATACTGAGAAATCCAAAAAATTGATTTTGTGATGTTTTTGCTCACCGAGGCTGCATTTATGCGATGTAAAGTACAGTGAAAACAGTGAAATATTATCAGAATTTAAACAGCTGTTTTCTATGTGAATATCTGTTAAACTGTAATTTATTTCTGTGATCAAATCTGAATTTTCAGCATCATTACTCCAGTCTTCAGTGTCACTTGATCCTTTAGATATCAAAAAGAACAGTGTTTATTCAAAATAGAAATTTTGTGTTACAACATACACTAGTATTTAAAAGTTTGGGGTCAGTAAATGTTTTCTTTCTATATATTTATTTTTTTTAATTAATACTTTTTTTCAGCAAGGATGTGTTAAATGGATTACAAGTGATAGTAAAGACGTTTATTGTTAGAAAAGATTTGAGTTTTGAATAACTGCTCTTCTTTTTAACTTTTTTTTCATCAAAGAATCCTGAAAAAAGTATCACAGGTTCCAAAAAAATATTAAGCAGCACAACTGTTTCCAGCACTGATAATAAATCAGCATATTATTATGATTTCTGAAGATCATGTGACACTGAAGACTGGAGTAATAATAATAGTAATAAGAGTGAAAATACAGCTGCGCATCACAGAAATATATTAGATTTGATATTAAAATATATTAAAATAGGAAACCAATATCAGAAATTACAATAATATTTCACAATATTGCTGTTTTTTCTGTATTTTTGCCTTGATGAGCATAAGAGACTCCATTAAAAACATTATAATCTTACTGATCCCAAATTTTTGAACGGTAGTGTATATACATATATATTTGTTTTTTCCCCACTATATTCTGATTTCCAGATGTTTATCTTTTACCTGGATAAATGTATATTGATTTTAAGGTTCACAATGACAATACATTTCTTCATGAGCTTCACCATACAGCGCTGATGATAATGACATTGTGCTGATTCTGATTATCATTTACCTAGAACAAAAACAGCCACACAGATGTATGTCTCTGATGAATCTGGAGCATCAAAACTGATCTCAGCACAGCTGTTTACTGATCACAGCGCCATCAAGCAACTATGAACTATAAGCGGCTTCTGCTTTTGGTCTCCTGCTCACACGCACTCACACACACACACACACACACACACACTCACACGCACTCTCACACACACACACACACAC
>NW_015506172.1:223650-230667 GCF_001515645.1 Sinocyclocheilus grahami
CGCCCTCTCACACACACACACACACACACACACACACACACACACACACACACGCACTCACACACACACATGCACTCACACACACGCGCACTCACTCACACATGCACTCACTCACACACACACACACACATACACTCACGCACTCACTCACACACACACACTCACTCACACACACACACACGCACACACACACACTCAAACACACTCGCACGCACACGCACGCACTCACACGCACTCACTCACACACACTCTCACTCACACGCACTCACACTCTCTCTCTCTCTCTCTCTCTCTCTCTCACACTCACTCACTCACACGCACACACACACTCACTCACATGCACTCACTCACACACACACACACACACACACACACACACACACACACACACACACACACATGTGTTCACATGCACAGCAGCATCACATGTGTGTGTTTGTGCATGCTGATGTGTATTCAGGTCTTGCTCTTCACCGCTGTTTGTCCTCTCGCTGTACAAAACAAGCTGATCGCTTCCAGGAACGACCTGCAGAATAACACACACATATTATTATTATTATTATTATCATAGCTGCTAGAAATGCTTTCAGCGTGAGTATTCATGGAAACCAGATCCGCTGCATGCTTTGTTTCTTTCCCTCTGCTCTCGGTGGCCTTTGACCTGTAGATGCTATTTTCATTATGCAACGCACTTCTGTAACCGTATCTTCGCTCGCTGAACATTCATTATTCCCGCACACACAGGTGTGAATCCTGGTGTAATCCACACCATTAGCGACAGATGGGAGAGTTAAAGTAAACACACACACACACACACACACACACACACACACACACACATGTGTTCACATGCACAGCAGCATCACATGTGTGTGTTTGTGCATGCTGATGTGTATTCAGGTCTTGCTCTTCACCGCTGTTTGTCCTCTCGCTGTACAAAACAAGCTGATCGCTTCCAGGAACGACCTGCAGAATAACACACACATATTATTATTATTATTATTATCATAGCTGCTAGAAATGCTTTCAGCGTGAGTATTCATGGAAACCAGATCCGCTGCATGCTTTGTTTCTTTCCCTCTGCTCTCGGTGGCCTTTGACCTGTAGATGCTATTTTCATTATGCAACGCACTTCTGTAACCGTATCTTCGCTCGCTGAACATTCATTATTCCCGCACACACAGGTGTGAATCCTGGTGTAATCCACACCATTAGCGACAGATGGGAGAGTTAAAGTAATAGATCAGCCAAACATGAACATTTTCTGTAAATCTCTTCACCCTCAGTTCATCCAAGATTAGGATGAGTTTGATTCTTCATCAGATTTGGAGAAATGCAGCATTGCAACACTGTCTCACCAATGGATGTGAATGGGTGCCGTCAGAATGAGAGTCTGATAAAAACATCACAGTAATCCACAGCACTCCAGTCCATCAGTTAACATCTGGAGAAGACAAAAGCTGAAACAAATCCAGCATTAAGACGCTTTTAACTCAAATATATGAGTCCATAATCCATAATAACGCTTCCTCCGGTGAAATAGTGTTCTGGTGTGAATCAGGAGAGAAATCTGCACAGATCAAGCAGCGTTTAAACAAATATGTGGCTGTATTTTGATGCGAGATGCACTTTTTCACTGAAGGAAGCGTTATTATGGACTCGTATATTTGAGTTAAAAGCGTCTTAATGCTGGATGTGTTTCAGCTTTTGTCTTCTCCAGATGTTAACTGATGGACTGGAGTGCTGTGGATTACTGTGATGTTTTTATCAGACTCTCGTTCTGACGGCACCCATTCACATCCTTGGGTTGGTGAGACTCTAATGCAATGCTGCATTTCTCCAAATCTGATGTAGAAATAAACTCATCCTAATCTGGGATGGCCTGAAGGTGAGGATATTTGCAGCAAACATTCATTTTTGGGTGAGCTATTCCTTAAATTCGTGCAAATGCCTTGGATGGAATAGAATAGAGGGGGGTGGGGGTATTGAGCTGATGTTTTTCAGTGGATAAAAGCAGCTGCTAAATGCATAAATGTAAGTGATTTATGTAAATGTGTTCGGGCTCTCGTGGTTGTCTGACGCGCCTCTCGCTCTGTCCGTGTTTCAGTGATGGATCTCATGGCCGTGAGCACGTCTGCGACGGGTCAGGATGAGTTTGACCGCAACGCGCCGCGGATCTGTGGAGTGTGTGGAGACAAGGCCACCGGCTTCCACTTCAACGCCATGACCTGCGAGGGCTGCAAGGGCTTCTTCAGGTAAACACTGTCATGATGTTGGCTTTCTGTTTCAAATAAATGCTGTTCTTTCTAACTTTCTATTCATCGGTGAATCCTGAATAATACAATGTATCACAGTTTCCACAAAAATATTGTGCAGCACGACTGTGTTCAACATTGATAATAATCAGAAATGTTTCTCGAGCAGCAGATCAGCATATTATACTGATTTCTGAAGATCATGTGACACTGAAGACTGGAGGAATGATGCTGAAAATACAGCTGCACATCACAGAAATACATTACAGTTTAACAGATATTCACATAGAAAACTTTTCAAAAAAATGCAATTATTCAGAACTTTGACTAGTAGTGTAGAATGTTGCAGGTTAAATGTATTTATATTACTAGTGTACCATAATAATAATAAAAATATTACTAGTGTACAGTAACACTACTACAAATAAAACTATTAAAACTTTATTTTTTAAGCAATATTGCACAGTTTTTCTTCCCTTGTTTTTATTTTAACAGTAAACGTCTATTGTTCCGCACTTTGTTTTCCAACAAACTTTTATTTGCTTACATTTAAAAATTAAATTAAATATTAAATTAAATGCGTTATTGTTCAATTGATTAACACCGTTTTTGAATTTGTACTAAATCATAAATCCATAAAAAGACAATATGGAAATTTCATGTTTGGACAGTCCGAACCCTTGACCAGCACTGTAAAATATTTCAGGTTAAATTAGTATTATTATATATATATTATATAACATTATTATTTTAATATGTTATTAAGCTCTATCACCGATGCTGATTTTTTTCTCAAAACATTCTAAAAGTTGAAATGAAGTCAAACCTTTGACCAGTAATATAAAATATTCCAGATTATATATATCCGCGGATCTGTGGAGTGTGTGGAGACAAGGCCACCGGCTTCCACTTCAACGCCATGACCTGCGAGGGCTGCAAGGGCTTCTTCAGGTAAACACTGTCATGATGTTGGCTTTCTGTTTCAAATAAATGCTGTTCTTTCTAACTTTCTATTCATCGGTGAATCCTGAATAATACAATGTATCACAGTTTCCACAAAAATATTGTGCAGCACGACTGTGTTCAACATTGATAATAATCAGAAATGTTTCTCGAGCAGCAGATCAGCATATTATACTGATTTCTGAAGATCATGTGACACTGAAGACTGGAGTAATGATGCTGAAAATACAGCTGCACATCACAGGAATACATTACAGTTTAACAGATATTCACATAGAAAACTTTTCAAAAAAATGCAATTATTCAGAACTTTGACTAGTAGTGTAGAATGTTGCAGGTTAAATGTATTTATATTACTAGTGTACCATAATAATAATAAAAATATTACTAGTGTACAGTAACACTACTACAAATAAAACTATTAAAACTTTATTTTTTAAGCAATATTGCACAGTTTTTCTTCCCTTGTTTTTATTTTAACAGTAAACGTCTATTGTTCCGCACTTTGTTTTCCAACAAACTTTTATTTGCTTACATTTAAAAATTAAATTAAATATTAAATTAAATGCGTTATTGTTCAATTGATTAACACCGTTTTTGAATTTGTACTAAATCATAAATCCATAAAAAGACAATATGGAAATTTCATGTTTGGACAGTCCGAACCCTTGACCAGCACTGTAAAATATTTCAGGTTAAATTAGTATTATTATATATATATTATATAACATTATTATTTTAATATGTTATTAAGCTCTATCACCGATGCTGATTTTTTTCTCAAAACATTCTAAAAGTTGAAATGAAGTCAAACCTTTGACCAGTAATATAAAATATTCCAGATTATATATATATATATATATATATATAATGTGTGTGTGTAAATAAATTAATAATATATATATATATATACATTTGTTTATTTATTTAATAATAATAATTATTATTATTATTTATTATTATTATTATGCTCTGTCACTGATGCTGAAATTTTTTTTCTCTAAAAATTGTTATTATTTCAAACCTTTGAGCAGCAGTATAAACTACTCCAACGGTTAAATGTATTATTATTATTAAGCTATATCAGCGATGTTGATTTTGTATTTTGTGGTAAAAACATGGCAGCCTTCATGCTGTAGTAGTTCTCTCAGCGAGGACAGAAAATGTCTGCGGTTGTTCCCGCTCTGGTCCCGGTGTTATTTTCATCCGTTAAATCCGCCCAAAGGTCAGTCGCTCAGGCGTGATCCGCGTCTGGTGTCTGCAGCTCGTTAGACGCTTGCTTTTATTACCCTGCTGAAAAATACCAGCTTATGTAACTAATGGAGCCGCTGTTATTGAGTGGTTGCATACGCAGTGACTGAGAGAAGGGCGCGCCTCCCTGCAGTCAGTGACGTCGCTGGAATAAAATGCCGTCTGAATGCGGGATGGGAAAGCGCTGCTGTTCTCACGGATACTGTACCTTTAAGAGTCCTGTCTGCCCCGACCTCTGTTCTGATTGGCTGAGCTCTTTATGGCGTGAATGTCGTTGAGATGTAAATGTGGGCGTCTGAAAACACGGACCGAATCGTGGAATCCGGTCATAAACATGGAATTTACTGCAACGGAATTATGGAACGTGATGGAACCTGGTGGAGAAAACTATCACTACATCCCGCCAAAATAAACGTTTGGTTATGAAGCAGTTACGACAGAAATGTGTTACTATTGTACAGCAGAATGTACTTTCACTGTAACTTCAATGTAATCTAATGTTATTCATAATAAAGTATGTAAGAAAATTATTAAATTAAGTTAAATAATTATTAAATTCAGTTATTAAAACGTTATTTTTTAAGGAATATCAGACATTTTTTTTCTTCAAGTCTAACAGTAAGCCTCTATTGTGCAGCAAAGGAAGCGTTACATTTTTATTTGATGAAAATTATTAAAATGGAAAATTATTGAAATGTAATGTTTTATGCCTTCATTTGATTACAACTTTTCCCCAAAAATAACAGATAATTTCTAAATAAATAAATAAACAAACAAACAAACAGCAATCTATAGGGCCCTTATATTGTAAAAAAAAACAAGTAAACAATAAAATTAATATGAAATATTAAAATATTACAACTATATTGTTAAGGTTTTATGAATTCAATGTGAAAAAGATAAAAGAAAGAAAAGAAAAGATAAAACTGTATTTGGGAAAAAATAAGACTTCATAGTGCCTAAAAATGTCGTTTTAGTTATATTTTATTTGAATAAATTGTTAAGATTGAATATATCTAATGATTTCAATTAATTGGACATGATTTCTGATAATTAATTTAATTTTAATTAATGTAGCAATTAAAACAGAATGTAATAATAAGTGTGTGTGTTTGTGTATTAGGGCCGCACAATTAATCGAATTTCTAATCGCGATTACAATTATGGATGCCACATTTACGTAATCGTTCAAAGCGGCAATTAAAGTAAACAATAAAATTAATATGAAATATTAAAATATTACAACTATATTGTTAAGGTTTTATGAATTCAATGTGAAAAAGATAAAAGAAAGAAAAGAAAAGATAAAACTGTATTTGGGAAAAAATAAGACTTCATAGTGCCTAAAAATGTCGTTTTAGTTATATTTTATTTGAATAAATTGTTAAGATTGAATATATCTAATGATTTCAATTAATTGGACATGATTTCTGATAATTAATTTAATCTTAATTAATGTAGCAATTAAAACAGAATGTAATAATAAGTGTGTGTGTTTGTGTATCGCGATTACAATTATGGATGCCACATTTACGTAATCGTTCAAAGCGGCAATTAATCGTTCAAAGTCCACTTATGTTATTCTGCACGCTTAAGATATGTTTTTTTCTTTCTACATGTTATCTTAAGGGTTTTTCCATTGTTTTAGTTTTAGTATAACATTATAATACCATTCATATTTTTCTTTTTTTTATAATTTAAAGAAGAAACCAATCTGATGTATATTTGACATTTTAGGTTTAATACTGTAGAAAAGCACTAAAGGTTTTTCAGCTGGTTTATTTTCATATAAAAATACGGCATGCAGTTGCATCAAACAATGGTATAAACATCATTCAGTGTAAATTGTGATAATCGTAATTAATAATCGCAATTACAATTTCAAGGGAATAATCGACAGTTATGATTTTTGTCATAATCGTGCAGCCCTAATACAAGTTTTAAATTAAATTTAAATTAAAAAATAAACACATTTTACTTATATAAAATATATAAAAAATGTTATTATTAATAAAAAAATATTACTATTTATAAAATATTCTTATATAAAATAATTACTTATAGAATTACCCTTAAGATAACATGTAGAAGAAAAAAAACATATCTTAAGCGTGCAGAATAACATAAGTGGACTTTGAACGATTAATTGCCGCTTTGAACGATTACGTAATCGTGGCATCCATAATTATTTTAGAAATAGAAATTCGATTAATTGTGCAGCCCTAACTTGTACAATTATTTATATTAATACATTATATAATTGTGTTGTTGTAGTGCGCAGCTCTCTGGTGCACATTAGGACTGTATTGACAGTGTAGTGTTTCAGATGTCAGGTGTTGACTCTCAGTTGATGTTGATCTCTTTCTCTCTCTCTCTCTCTCGTGCTCTCTCTCTCTTTCTCTCTCTCTCTCTCTCTCGCTCGCTCGAGCACACACACACACACGATGCACAAAACTCCGCATTTGAACAGTCAATAGCAAATACTTAAACTAATAACAAAACAGTAGCTGATTCAGAAGCTCCAGATTGTCATAGCAAAGTCAGAATT
>NW_015506172.1:231035-232434 GCF_001515645.1 Sinocyclocheilus grahami
CTCTCTCGCTCTCTCTCTCTCTCTCTCTCCGTCTCTCTCTCTCTCTCCGTCTCTGTCTCTTTCTCTGTCAGACGCAGTATGAAGCGCAAGGCGAGCTTCACCTGCCCGTTTAATGGGAACTGCAGCATCACCAAAGACAGCCGGCGTCACTGCCAGGCCTGCCGTCTGAAGCGATGCGTCGACATCGGCATGATGAAGGAATGTGAGTGTCACACGCCCTCAGAGCTGCCCGGGGTCAGAGGTCACACATGGGTCACGACAGCCCCCGCAGACTTCATCATATGAAAGAACCAACACAATGCTGTCAGACCAGCGACACACTCATCACGCCTGTCGACAGCTCACACACTAAATAAACCACATACTGACAACACATATATTTACTCATAATATTTAGTTATTTATATATACATTGATAACACACACACACACATACATATATAGTTTATTGTATTAGTTTATAAATATATATGTATCATTAATATCATGTATAAAACGAAAAGTTATGTATTTAAAGTATATGCATACTTTATTTACATTTACATTTAGTCATTTAGCAGATGCTTTTATCCAGAACGACTTACAAATGAGGACAATAGAAGCAATCAAAACCAAAAGAGTAATGATATACTAGTGCTATAACAAGTCTCAGTTAGCTTAACGCAGTACACGTAGCAAGGTTTTTTTAAATTATATAATAAATAAAAAGAAAACCGAGTAAGAATAGAGCAAGCTAGTGTTAGAGGCCTTTTTTGCTTTTGTTAGTTGTATAATAAATAAAAAGAAAACAAATAGATAGAATACAAAAACATTTTTTTTTGTAAAAAAACAAGCAGTTAGAAAATGAATAGAGTGAAAGTCTTCCTTTTTTTTTAAAGAATAGAATTAGAATAGAGTGCTAGAGTTCTAATAGAGGGTCTAATAAAGATGGAAGAGATGTGTTTTTAGTAGTGCTGTCAAACGCATCCAAAATAACATTTTTGTTGACAAAATGTGTTTGTACTGTATATATTTATTATGTATATATAAAGACACACACATACAGCATATATTTTGAAAATATTTACATGTATATATTTTTATGCATATAAATTATATCATATATAAATATATTTAATATATAAACGTAACATATTTTTCTTAAATATATACATACGTACATGTGTGTATTTATCTATACATAATAAATATATACAGCACACACACACATATATTATGTAAACAAAAACTTTTATTTTGGATGCGGTTAATTGTTTGACAACACTAGTTTGTAGCCAAATCTTGAAGATGGCTAAGGACTCGGCTGCTCGGATTGAGTTGGGCAGGTCATTCCACCAGGAGGGAACATTTAATTTAAAAGTCCATGAAAGTGATTTTGTGCTTCTTTGGGATGAACAAT
>NW_015506172.1:233501-234903 GCF_001515645.1 Sinocyclocheilus grahami
TCTCTCTCTCTCGCGCTCTCTCTCTCTCTCGCGCTCTCTCGCTCTCTCTCTCTCTCTCTCTCCGTCTCTCTCTCTCTCTCCGTCTCTGTCTCTTTCTCTGTCAGACGCAGTATGAAGCGCAAGGCGAGCTTCACCTGCCCGTTTAATGGGAACTGCAGCATCACCAAAGACAGCCGGCGTCACTGCCAGGCCTGCCGTCTGAAGCGATGCGTCGACATCGGCATGATGAAGGAATGTGAGTGTCACACGCCCTCAGAGCTGCCCGGGGTCAGAGGTCACACATGGGTCACGACAGCCCCCGCAGACTTCATCATATGAAAGAACCAACACAATGCTGTCAGACCAGCGACACACTCATCACGCCTGTCGACAGCTCACACACTAAATAAACCACATACTGACAACACATATATTTACTCATAATATTTAGTTATTTATATATACATTGATAACACACACACACACACACACATACATATATAGTTTATTGTATTAGTTTATAAATATATATGTATCATTAATATCATGTATAAAACGAAAAGTTATGTATTTAAAGTATATGCATACTTTATTTACATTTACATTTAGTCATTTAGCAGATGCTTTTATCCAGAACGACTTACAAATGAGGACAATAGAAGCAATCAAAACCAAAAGAGTAATGATATACTAGTGCTATAACAAGTCTCAGTTAGCTTAACGCAGTACACGTAGCAAGGTTTTTTTAAATTATATAATAAATAAAAAGAAAACCGAGTAAGAATAGAGCAAGCTAGTGTTAGAGGCCTTTTTTGCTTTTGTTAGTTGTATAATAAATAAAAAGAAAACAAATAGATAGAATACAAAAACATTTTTTTTTGTAAAAAAACAAGCAGTTAGAAAATGAATAGAGTGAAAGTCTTCCTTTTTTTTTAAAGAATAGAATTAGAATAGAGTGCTAGAGTTCTAATAGAGGGTCTAATAAAGATGGAAGAGATGTGTTTTTAGTAGTGCTGTCAAACGCATCCAAAATAACATTTTTGTTGACAAAATGTGTTTGTACTGTATATATTTATTATGTATATATAAAGACACACACATACAGCATATATTTTGAAAATATTTACATGTATATATTTTTATGCATATAAATTATATCATATATAAATATATTTAATATATAAACGTAACATATTTTTCTTAAATATATACATACGTACATGTGTGTATTTATCTATACATAATAAATATATACAGCACACACACACATATATTATGTAAACAAAAACTTTTATTTTGGATGCGGTTAATTGTTTGACAACACTAGTTTGTAGCCAAATCTTGAAGATGGCTAAGGACTCGGCTGCTCGGATTGAGTTGGGCAGGTCATTCCACCAGGAGGGAACATTTAATTTAAAAGTCC
>NW_015506172.1:235600-236626 GCF_001515645.1 Sinocyclocheilus grahami
AGTGCTATAACAAGTCTCAGTTAGCTTAACGCAGTACACGTAGCAAGGTTTTTTAAAATTATATAATAAATAAAAAGAAAACCGAATAAGAATAGAGCAAGCTAGTGTTAGAGGCCTTTTTTGCTTTTGATAGTTGTATAATAAATAAAAAGAAAACAAATAGATAGAATACAAAATTTTTTTTTTTTGTAAAAAAACAAGCAGTTAGAAAATGAATAGAGTGAAAGTCTTCCTTTTTTTTAAAGAATAGAATTAGAATAGAGTGCTAGAGTTCTAATAGAGGGTCTAATAAAGATGGAAGAGATGTGTTTTTAGTAGTGCTGTCAAACGCATCCAAAATAACATTTTTGTTGACAAAATGTGTTTGTACTGTATATATTTATTATGTATATATAAAGACACACACATACAGCATATATTAGATAGAATACAAAAACATTTTTTTTTGTAAAAAAACAAGCAGTTAGAAAATGAATAGAGTGAAAGTCTTCCTTTTTTTTTAAAGAATAGAATTAGAATAGAGTGCTAGAGTTCTAATAGAGGGTCTAATAAAGATGGAAGAGATGTGTTTTTAGTAGTGCTGTCAAACGCATCCAAAATAACATTTTTGTTGACAAAATGTGTTTGTACTGTATATATTTATTATGTATATATAAAGACACACACATACAGCATATATTTTGAAAATATTTACATGTATATATTTTTATGCATATAAATTATATCATATATAAATATATTTAATATATAAACGTAACATATTTTTCTTAAATATATACATACGTACATGTGTGTATTTATCTATACATAATAAATATATACAGCACACACACACATATATTATGTAAACAAAAACTTTTATTTTGGATGCGGTTAATTGTTTGACAACACTAGTTTGTAGCCAAATCTTGAAGATGGCTAAGGACTCGGCTGCTCGGATTGAGTTGGGCAGGTCATTCCACCAGGAGGGAACATTTAATTTAAAAGTCCATGAAAGTGATTTTGTGCTTCTTTGGGATGAACAAT
>NW_015506172.1:237166-240009 GCF_001515645.1 Sinocyclocheilus grahami
CTCTCTCGCTCTCTCTCTCTCTCTCTCTCCGTCTCTCTCTCTCTCTCCGTCTCTGTCTCTTTCTCTGTCAGACGCAGTATGAAGCGCAAGGCGAGCTTCACCTGCCCGTTTAATGGGAACTGCAGCATCACCAAAGACAGCCGGCGTCACTGCCAGGCCTGCCGTCTGAAGCGCTGCGTCGACATCGGCATGATGAAGGAATGTGAGTGTCACACGCCCTCAGAGCTGCCCGGGGTCAGAGGTCACACATGGGTCACGACAGCCCCCGCAGACTTCATCATATGAAAGAACCAACACAATGCTGTCAGACCAGCGACACACTCATCACGCCTGTCGACAGCTCACACACTAAATAAACCACATACTGACAACACATATATTTACTCATAATATTTAGTTATTTATATATACATTGATAACACACACACACACATACATATATAGTTTATTGTATTAGTTTATAAATATATATGTATCATTAATATCATGTATAAAACGAAAAGTTATGTATTTAAAGTATATGCATACTTTATTTACATTTACATTTAGTCATTTAGCAGATGCTTTTATCCAGAACGACTTACAAATGAGGACAATAGAAGCAATCAAAACCAAAAGAGTAATGATATACTAGTGCTATAACAAGTCTCAGTTAGCTTAACGCAGTACACGTAGCAAGGTTTTTTTAAATTATATAATAAATAAAAAGAAAACCGAGTAAGAATAGAGCAAGCTAGTGTTAGAGGCCTTTTTTGCTTTTGTTAGTTGTATAATAAATAAAAAGAAAACAAATAGATAGAATACAAAAACATTTTTTTTTGTAAAAAAACAAGCAGTTAGAAAATGAATAGAGTGAAAGTCTTCCTTTTTTTTTAAAGAATAGAATTAGAATAGAGTGCTAGAGTTCTAATAGAGGGTCTAATAAAGATGGAAGAGATGTGTTTTTAGTAGTGCTGTCAAACGCATCCAAAATAACATTTTTGTTGACAAAATGTGTTTGTACTGTATATATTTATTATGTATATATAAAGACACACACATACAGCATATATTTTGAAAATATTTACATGTATATATTTTTATGCATATAAATTATATCATATATAAATATATTTAATATATAAACGTAACATATTTTTCTTAAATATATACATACGTACATGTGTGTATTTATCTATACATAATAAATATATACAGCACACACACACATATATTATGTAAACAAAAACTTTTATTTTGGATGCGGTTAATTGTTTGACAACACTAGTTTGTAGCCAAATCTTGAAGATGGCTAAGGACTCGGCTGCTCGGATTGAGTTGGGCAGGTCATTCCACCAGGAGGGAACATTTAATTTAAAAGTCCATGAAAGTGATTTTGTGCTTCTTTGGGATGAACAATCAAGCGACGTTCACTTGCAGAACGTCTGAAGCAATGAATTTAGGTAAAGGGGTGCAGAGCCAGTGGTGGTTTTGTAGGCAAACATTAATGCCTTGTATTTTATGCGAGCAGCTACTGGTAGCCAGTGCAAATTGATAAACAGAGGTGTGACATGCATTCTTTTTGGCTTGTTAAAAATTAATCTTGCTGCCGCGTTCTGGATTAATTGTAAAGGTTTGATAGAAGTGGCTGGAAGACCTGCCAAGAGAGCATTGCAATAGTCCAGCCTGGATAGAACAAGAGAGTTGAATAAATGTTTCATTGTCATATTTTGTCATGCTTTGTGTGTTCTGCATTATGTGTCCACCCCGTCATCTTGATATTTTACAATAATATTTTAAATAATAATTCAATCATATCTATATAATCCAGTGTGTTACTGCAACATGCAACAAAAAACTGCATCCAAATATCACAGTTTTCTCCAAATAAGAAAAAATACACGTGCGAATGGTATGAATTTCTTTAAAAACACATGGTATACATAAAATCTTTTATGTATTTATAATTTGAAAGCAAACAAATAACCCTGTTTAAGAAAGGGACATCATACCTTTCAGAAAATAAAATTTGCATCTTAATTTTGCAATGAAAACGTATTTAACAGTAGACAGGGTGGACATATCTTGTGGTTTATGCTTCAAATAATGGCCCATAATTATCTAAAAAAATGTGTGGGAGTTCAGCTAATATGTTTCTATAGTACTTGAGTGTCTACTATTTATGACATGACATAAAGCGAATGGGAAATTAAAACCAACATTTTGAGTATCGTGAGGGTTGAAAGGCACTCTATGGTCATATTGACCCTAAAGTCACATTTTTATTTATTTTTATATATAATATGTAAATAAATGTGTGTGTGTATATATATATATATATATATATATACACACACACACACTTTTATGTATTCATATTATTTAGTTATATATTTATAATAATTATGTATCCATAATTTTTCATAGAAATGTAATATATAAAATTAAAATATTTATTTTATTACATATATATATATATATTACATATATGATTTATTTATTAATATTAATTTTTTTTAAATATATGTAGCATGTTAAAATAATTTTTATATTTTTCAATTATATTTTAAATATATATGGAGAAAGGGTTACTATATATAATTATATATTTATAATATATAATTTCTTCAGATTAGATTGTTTCAGACTCTTGCACATATTGAACTTGATCAGTGAAATCTTGAGATCTACAATAACATGCTTTCTCATTATGAAACTATAACCGAGTGTATATATATATATATATATATAATCTTTTGTGTTTATGAGTCAGTCGGTGTTTATGTAAGATCATCTGTCTTTAATTTAACATATGGCATATTTCCATATGAGAGATGTTTTGAGAGTTTGTCAGGGTGAAACCA
>NW_015506172.1:240194-254078 GCF_001515645.1 Sinocyclocheilus grahami
AAATTTGCATCTTAATTTTGCAATGAAAACGTATTTAACAGTAGACAGGGTGGACATATCTTGTGGTTTATGCTTCAAATAATGGCCCATAATTATCTAAAAAAATGTGTGGGAGTTCAGCTAATATGTTTCTATAGTACTTGAGTGTCTACTATTTATGACATGACATAAAGCGAATGGGAAATTAAAACCAACATTTTGAGTATCGTGAGGGTTGAAAGGCACTCTATGGTCATATTGACCCTAAAGTCACATTTTTATTTATTTTTATATATAATATGTAAATAAATGTGTGTGTGTATATATATATATATACACACACACACACTTTTATGTATTCATATTATTTAGTTATATATTTATAATAATTATGTATCCATAATTTTTCATAGAAATGTAATATATAAAATTAAAATATTTATTTTATTACATATATATATATATATTACATATATGATTTATTTATTAATATTAATTTTTTTTAAATATATCTATTCAAGTCATCTGGTGAAAAATGTATCTTAGCATATACGTAAAATACAAAATAACACAATCTCAGTTTTTTCCAATTTCATGCAGCCCTAATCTAAGTCCTTATCAATGAAAAGATACCTGTAAAATCATAAAACAAAAAAGTAAGCATGACTGATATGAGAAAAAATTTATTTAAATAAAATTGCTGTTCATTTGAAAGGGAACCAGACACACGGGATTCAACCAGGTGAGATTTATACATATACATGGAGTGTGTCTGAGGAAGATACACCAACGGACAGTGACCCCAGATGTCTGACCAGGATGTACCACAGTGCAGTGGACACTCCACGAGACATTGCTTCTGGTCTTGTGGGTCCTCTTCTCATCTGTAAGAGCCAGTCCCTCAACAAAAAGAATGTCCAGGTAACTGCTTTTCATTTGCAATATACAGTAATAGGCCACTGAATCAGAGTCAAATGACTCAAATGGTTGAAATGAAACTAATGAATCATTTCTATACAATATCACTGTTTAAGGCACTGAAACACCTTCTATTGGAAGGCTGTTCCAAACCGTAGGCAGCAAAGTAATTGTGCCTTATATGCTACCTTTTCTGCACAAAATATAGGGCAGCATTTTATGTTTCTTCACAGATAAGGCAAAACTGAGGAAAATGAAATCCAGCGCAGAAATGATAAATACAGCTACATGGATCTATTTTGATTTGGATTACTGAATTAAAAATGCATCTATTACTGTTATTTCACACATCTATAATTGCTATTTCAACCAATATTTGAGTGGTATATGCATTTTTTGTGCTTAAAGTTTCACAATCTTAGCTTAGTGACAAGCCAACATCAAAATGCGAGTAACACTTAATGGAGTTGCCACTTTTGTAGAGTGTTCTGAATAACTAAATTATGAAGTTTGACTGTATGATGGTTAACATGCTGCCTAAATAGCAAAGCAGCTCACTTAGTTTTGGATACTGAAAGCATTTCTCTTTTTTAGCTGAAAGCAGACAAAGAACAGCATGCCATGTTTACTGTTTTTGATGAGAACAAGAGCTGGTACCATGATGAGAACATTAACACATACTGCAGTGACCCCAAAAGAGTTAAAAGAGATGATCCAGAGTTTTATAAATCCAACGTTATGCACAGTGAGTGATTTTCTGATATTTATCATATTAGTGTTGTTGATTCATATTTGGTACATGTATTTATTGCATCAACTTTTACAGCAATCAATGGCTATGTATATGAAAGTGGCCAAGAATTGGGATTTTGTAATGGTGAAATCGTGACTTGGCATGTGTCAAATGTTGGTGAACAAGATTACATCCAGACTGCTACTTTTTATGGCCATACATTTGAGCTAAAAAACAGAGAACAGGATTTGCTCAGTCTATTTCCCATGACTGGTGAAACTATCACTATGAACATGCTTAATATAGGTGAGTTTCCAAAGGATTTAATTCAATTTTAAGACATTGTCACTGACTATACAAAGAAATACATATAACAAAAACTATGAATTTAAACTCAACATTCTTCACTTTATAGGTATTTGGCTTTTAGCATCACTGAACTCTCACGATTCCACTAAAGGGATGAGGGTAAAATTCAAGGACCTTGAATGCTTCAGAGATTACGTTATGGAATATGATTATGAACCAGAAAAATTCACTGTATGGAAACCTGTGTCCATCAGTGATATTAAAAAAGAGGAACCAAAACAAATAAACCCTATCATGGTTGACGAGGACACCGAAATTTATGCAGAAGAATTTGGTTTGAGGACGTTCAAAAACTTTAAAGATGACGTTGAGTTAATTGACTTTTCGATACTAGACATTGACGATGGTTTATTGCCGACTATTGAGACAAAAAGCCCAGCCTCAAGTGACGAGTTGGACAAATCACACAATACTACATTTGGATCTTTCAATCAGATTCATGGTTTATCAGCTGACGAGGCTGGTTTGGACAAGAGACAATCTTCAAATAAAGTCTTGAATGAAAGCACAGAAGAGGCATTGCTAGGGATGGCAAGCATTTTTGATTCCAAACCAGAAGTCATGTCAAACAATGACACGGACAGTATTATCTCACATTTTCCAGTTGTAGAAAGAAAGGTCCGCAATGTACCTACAAAGCCAGTGAATGAAATGGAAAGTGTCTCTACAAATGTTACTCTTATATGTAGCATGTTAAAATAATTTTTATATTTTTCAATTATATTTTAAATATATATGGAGAAAGGGTTACTATATATAATTATATATTTATAATATATAATTTCTTCAGATTAGATAGTTTCAGACTCTTGCACATATTGAACTTGATCAGTGAAATCTTGAGATCTACAATAACATGCTTTCTCATTATGAAACTATAACCGAGTGTATATATATATATATAATCTTTTGTGTTTATGAGTCAGTCGGTGTTTATGTAAGATCATCTGTCTTTAATTTAACATATGGCATATTTCCATATGAGAGATGTTTTGAGAGTTTGTCAGGGTGAAACCAACCACATTTAATAACTACGTTTTTGTATTGTTTTAACAACTATATTCTTTTTTTTTTTTTGCAAAACATGCTCCTGTGTTGCTGGATGGTTGCCAGGGCGTTGCTTTGTGGTTGCTAATGTGTTGTGAGCATTAGAAAACCGCATGAATGAAAAAATAATCTGCTTTGTTTACATGTTAATTCCAGTGAATTGAGGTGTTTTGAAGCGACACACACACGCGCGCATACACACACACACACACACACACAGTTCATCTGAGGAAAACAGCCGCGGTTTCCAGAGAGAGAGAGAGAGAGCCAACAATGATGCTTTTTCTCCATGAAGTTGCACAATGAGGGACCCAGATTTATTCAGATTTATTCGCTACTTTAAGAGAAAACGGATACAGTCGCGTATAAAAGAGCCTCTTTGTGCGTCGTGTTCGGTCAGCCGAGGACAGCAGGTCAAAGGTCAACGCTGTTTGTAGCCAATAAGACGCTGATCTCACACCTCAGAGCGCTGTGACGTCATCGTGACGGGGGCGGAGCCAGATGTGATGTTTGTGATCGCTGGATTCGTTACACGGGACTGTTCATACATATAATACTAAGTAAAATACTGTGTCATTTATGAAATACAAAAATACAAAAATATATATATATATTTTTTAATTTTATGTGATGTTAACTTAAAGGTAATTTTTTAATTTTTATACTTATACAAGTAAAAAATTAAGAGGTAATATTTTATTTAAAATTTCATATATAAAATTTCACTTTTATATTTCTTATTTTATTTATGCAATATGATAATATATAACATACAATTTATTTATTTATTTATATACAAGTAAAAATTATTTATATACCAAAAACGCGTGTATATGAAGTAAAAAATTAAATAAAATATATATGTGAAATTAAAAATATATTATATATTATTATTATTGTTATTATTATTAGGGCTGTCAATTTAACACGTTGACTTAATTAATTAACTATTCAAAAATTACGCAATTAAAATATTTTAACGCAGTTAACGCACTGGCCCCGCCCCCAGGCCTGTACTTCATCTTACATTTAATACAGTTGACAAATATGATGCAGGGCAACAACTCCACACTGAAAGTCTCATATCTCTCATATCTTTTTGTCTTGTATTTATATGATAAGCGATATCACGAGCAGGGAGAGCAGTATCACCCGACTGCCGCTTTTGTCCTGATTTGCACGAGTGCAAATGTGACTTAATACAACAGTTCAGTAAATAAGAAGTTAATATTGTGTTATATTTTAAACAATATGGTGTGTTTTTGTTCAGTTTTGCCAATGAAAACATTACCTTTAAAGCCAAAGCAGAACTGTTGTGCGTCTCCGAGCAACACAGCGGTGTTTAGTTTCTGAATGAATCTGCGTTTCGAACGAATCGTGTGAATCAATGACTCAAAGCCCCATTAAAGAGAGAGACGTTTACTGAATTCCTGAATGAATCAGCCGTTTGAATGAATCGACTTATAAAGACATTTTCTGCCACCTGCTGATAGCTTTAGTTTCTTCTTTAGAGCATAATTTCATTTAAAAAAATAAAATAAATAAAAAACATTAAAGGGTTAGTTCACCAAAAATAAATAAATACATTTTGTCATCATTTACTCAGCCTCTTGTTGTTTCAAACCTGAATGAATTACCGTATTGTCCCGAATATAAGAGGATGTTTTTTTCTTGGAAATACATCTGAATAAACGCGGTCGTCTTATATTCAGGGTCTAGACTTCGACGTGTCAATAATACACCCACAACAATAGGTGGCGCCAAATAAGCATAAAACGAGTGTGTCGTGAAATACGTAATGTAGTGCGTGTTGTAAAGATCGCGAGTGAAAACAAGAGAAGCAGATGCACGAGTCGTGACTGTCACGTTAGTCTGATGGCACCAAACTCTCTGTGATTTTAAAACGTAAGACAGTACCCAGATTTGAAGAATACAGTAAGATTTAACTTCTACTGTTAATAAGATGTTGGTAGGCTACTATTAGATGGATAGCCTAAATGTGCTAATTCAGATGGGCTACCTGTTTTTTTTATGGTATATCAAAAAGTGTATATTTTTTAAATGTGATTGTTGGTACATTTGACCAGTTTTTACCATACTTTCAAAACAAAAATTAAAATAGGAAAAATATGCAATATGACAATAATTGAAGACAAAATGTGTTTTACTGAGAAAAAACAAGATTTGTTTTTTAAAAAGCCTTTTTCCAAAAGGTACGTCGGGATAAAGGGGGGTCGTCTTATAATCAGGGTCGTCTTATATTCGGGACAATACGGTACTTTCTTTTGCACAACATAAAAGAAGGTATTTTGAAGACTGTTGGTAACAAAGCAGTTTTGGTCACCAGTGACTTTCATTGCATGAACAAAAAATACTGAGATGTTTCTCAAATTATCTTCTTGTTCCATTCTTTAAGCCGCTGTAGCCTAAACATTTAACACAATAATAGCTTTAAATTCTTTCTTCTTTTGGGGGTATTTTCACAGCCATATTTACAGCACCCTGTAATAATTAGATTAAAAAAAAAACACTACTTGGCACTACGTTGACACGACCCAGCCCTAATTATTATATATTAATTAATAACAATAAAACAATATTTAAATGTAAAAAGATTACAATTTCATATACATATGAAATAATAGTAGTAAAATATATTATAAATTTAAAAGGTAAAAAAATATCTACATATATAAATATATAAAATAATCAATTTTTTATTTTATATACAAGGAAAAATATTTATATTAAAGGTCTTATTGTAAACAGTCAGTTGGTGAAATTAGCTGAGAATTATTTATTTATTACACCATACATATTATCATATTATACACCTGTATATATAAAGACAGAACAGAAAAGAATAATAATTTAATGTATTATGTATTACAATGTTTCAAGTTATTTATGCTATAATTTAACATATATATATAATTTATATTTATATATATTTATATTTATGTTTTTGTTTGTTATATTTCACCATGCAGGTGACTTTTTATATAAGCAAAGAAAGGAATTATATCAAATGTGTTGATCTTATTGAACATGAGAGAAAAGAGAATGTGTCTTCGTAATCTTTAATCAATATGTGCATCAACTAATGTTTCTGTCTGATGGCAGGAGTGCCTCGAAGTCCGTCAGTTGTGTGAGAATGTGTTTTTGGGAACGGTTCAAACTACGACAGAGGGTGTGTTCATCCACGCTGCTCTTCAGTCAGCATCACGCTCCCACAGAGCTGCAGAAGACGCTTTCTGACTCAGACACTCGTTATATGAAGCAGCTAAACTACAGGCGAGCTTCCCATCAGCTGCGCTGCAAATAGAGAGACACAATTCAGTTTGCACTCAATGCAACTCATTTCTATAACAGATTTGGAAGCGGCAGAATTTGACTGAATGCTTTGCTACAGAAAGGCGTGCGATGTTGCACAGGGAATTAGTGAGGCAGTGATGAAAGAGGGCATTCTGGGACAGAAAACGTCAGTATTGACAGAAGGTTGCCTGGAAAAATTAACTTGTCAATGGCAGTGTTATTTTTTTAAGTGTCAATGTGCTATCGTTAGATTTTATTCATATTTTGAATTAGTTTCTATCTTTGTTTTCCTTTTTAGTTACTAGTTTGTTTTAGTTTGTTACATTTTAGTCATTGTGTTGTGTTTTTATCATTTTTAAAAATATATTTTTATTAATTTTAGTCATTTTAAAAATATATATATATATATGCATATAATTTTTATCAATTATTTTTTCATTAGGGAATTTTGGCAATTTTGTTATTTTTGTCAATTAAAATATGCATATATATTTTAATTAATATATATTAATGTTTTTAATTAGTTTTTTTTAGGTTTTAATTAGGTAATTTTTTGTAATTTTTTTTTTCATTTTCTTTGTTTTTTTGTGTGTAGTTTTTATAATTTTTTATTAATATTTTGAATTAGGTTTTATTTGTATATTTTCTGTTTTTATTTTTAGTTAATTTAGATTTTGTTGTGTTGATGTTTTTTTTTAAATGTCTATATTTTTTATTTATTTATTTTATTCTATATTTTAAATTAGGTTTTATATATATATATGAAATTTTTTATGTTCTGTTTTAATTTTAATTTGAGGAATTTTGTTGCATTTTATTTGTCCATATAGTCTTAATTCATTGTTAATACATTTTTCAAATTCCATTTTTATTTTTAGTAGTTTGCCTGTATAGTTTATTTATTTTTAAAATTAATTTAGTACTTCTGCATAAACTGAATGAGAAGTGTTGCTTTTGCAACTAGCTGAAATAATAGCTGTTATAAAACATTTATATTTTATTCTATATTTTAAATTAGGTTTTATAAGGTTTTATATATATATATGAAATTTTTTATGTTCTGTTTTAATTTTAATTTGAGGAATTTTGTTGCATTTTATTTGTCCATATAGTCTTAATTCATTGTTAATACATTTTTCAAATTCCATTTTTATTTTTAGTAGTTTGCCTGTATAGTTTATTTATTTTTAAAATTAATTTAGTACTTCTGCATAAACTGAATGAGAAGTGTTGCTTTTGCAACTAGCTGAAATAATAGCTGTTATAAAACATTTAATAACTAGCCTTTTTAAAATATTTCGTTTCAGTTAGCGTTATTTTTACGTCAAGCAATGCAAATGTTTTTTTTAATGTTTTTTTTTTTTTAGTTTCAGTTAACGTTAATAACCCAGGCTACAGGAAAAGCTTCACTACTTTAAAAACACAGTGGACTTAGTAGTGTTGCAACCACAACACATGTATTCAGATCATTTGCTGAACTGCTTCTGTCTGTGTCTCAGTCATTCTGACAGACGAGGAGGTGCAGAGGAAGAAGGATCTGATCCTGAAGAGGAAGGAGGAGGAGGCGGCGCGGGAGGCACGGAAACCTCGTCTGAGCGAGGAGCAGATGCAGATCATCAACACACTGGTGGAGGCGCATCACAAGACCTACGATGACTCCTACTCCGACTTCGTCCGATTCAGGGTCAGCCGCTGGCTTCTAACTCCTTCCTAACATCTTCTGCTCACAGAGGCTGCATTTATTTGATCAAAAATACAGAAAAATTGTGAAATATTTTTAGAATTTAAAATATATAAAACACAGAAATATATAAAAGTATATATATTATATATCATGTAAAGTATATATATTTTCAGCATCATTCCTCCAGTCTTCAGTGTCACATGATCTTCAGAAATCAGTATAATATGCTGATCTGCTGCTCGAGAAACATTTCTGATTATTATCAATGTTGAACACAGTCGTGCTGCTCAATATTTTTGTGGAAACTGTGATGCATTTTATTTTTCAGGATTCACAGATGAATAGAAAGTTCAAAAGAACAGCATTTATTTCAAATAGAATAAAAATATTAATAAAAAAAATAAAAAATAAAGGACTGACCCCAAACTTTTGAACCGTAGTGAATGAGCTCAAATCGTTTCAAATCGTTTAAAATATAATAAACATGTTTTCTGCCTTTCTTCTGTTTCACGTGTTTAAATTCTATAACTTAAGGAACAAAAAATCTAAAAAAAAAACAATATATTCAGAAACAATATATATCATAATTGCATAAATCATCAATAGTCATCTAGCTGTATCTGCCAGAATAAATGAAATCTGTTTAATGTGTGATCTGGCTCATGTTCCTTTAGTGTCAACGAGAACCTGACAGTGGTATATTATTATTATTATTTGGAAAGCAGTATTATCAATGTTGAACACAGTCGTGCTGCTCAATATTTTTGTGGAAACTGTGATGCATTTTATTTTTCAGGATTCACAGATGAATAGAAAGTTCAGAAGAACAGCATTTATTTCAAATAGAATAAAAATATTAATTAAAAAAATAAAAAATAAAGGACTGACCCCAAACTTTTGAACCGTAGTGAATGAGCTCAAATCGTTTCAAATCATTTAAAATATAATAAACATGTTTTCTGCCTTTCTTCTGTTTCACGTGTTTAAATTCTATAACTTAAGGAACAAAAAATCTAAAAAAAAAACAATATATTCAGAAACAATATATATCATAATTGCATAAATCATCAATAGTCATCTAGCTGTATCTGCCAGAATAAATGAAATCTGTTTAATGTGTGATCTGGCTCATGTTCCTTTAGTGTCAACGAGAACCTGACAGTGGTATATTATTATTATTATTTGGAAAGCAGTCGTAATCATACTATTGTGATGAAAAGATGCAACTAATTCAGTGATTTTTCATAATTATTCCTGATGAATAAACACTTTTACAACCAATTGTGTTGCTGCTCTTCTGGGCCCGTATTCACAAAACATTATATCTTACCACTAAGAGTTCTCCTAAATAGCAGTAAAAGTTTTTTCTCTTAAAACCTATTCACAGAGCTGCTGAGACAAACTTGTGCTAAGGAATAGAGAGAAGTCTTAAGCTCAGAGTAAGGGGGCGGGGCTTACCTCGTTGCTATGGATGATGTCAGCGTGCTTATTAACTATGCACACAGTGATTGGCTGATAGTCTCTGTCAGGGATTTATTCATAGAAATATTGTAGAGCACAATATTATGTTACCATATTCAAATAAAGGTTTTAAAATAAAAATGTTAATTGCCATATATTCAGCTAATTGTCAGCCTCTATATGTATGCTTCTCGTAAACAATTAGTCAGTATGCATTAGGGCTGCCCTCAACTAAAGATTTTTCTGGTCGACTAGTCGTTGATTTTAAGCATTAGTCGACTATTAGTCGCACTTTTATTAATAAACCATATAAATCATAATAATGAGCCTCAATTGTCTACATAGCCTAATAAGCGCTCAAGCGCACGCAGAAAAGGCTTGCCACAGCGCCCCGGCAAATATAATAATTATGAATGTGTTTGGGAAAAACAGCAAGTACACTGCATTAACGTTTTAATAATTTATTGTTACACTAGTGCTTTCTATTTTCTGTTTAAGAGATGAAGTCGGCGACACTGACTCGTCGTCTCCGCAGTATGCACCTGCATGCATGTTTCATACGGATTACGTAATCGGAGAATATTTGTTTTCTATTTGAATTGGTTCATTTAAAAGTTTCACTCTCTATAGACATATTATTCATGTCTGTAATAAGGCAAGCATACACGGAGTTTCGAAGTGACGCGCTCAAGTTCACAGAGACCGAGACGGCAGAAAGCACATCCAGTTTGCTTTCATTATTTTACAAAAGCGCAACGTTTCGTTGTTATTCTGAGTGCACACAAATACACGTAGAGTCTTTACAGATACAAAAGATGCATTACTCTTATCTGTATGACCAAAAATGACGAAGTATTTTAAGAGCCAATGATCGCACCGGCGCCTCCATCTGTCCTGCTGTAGCCCAAGCACGCTAATGTTCAGCTTCCACACTCCGCACAAACACGTGAACTGCGCACTTTTTTCTAGGCTAACATTAGATTGAGCTGCCATGTAAAGTTGCTACTACATAAATTTTTCAGATCATAAGCCATATTTGAGGTCGATGAATGTTAGGACTTAGGAGAGCATATGGATGTCCTGCCCGATGTACTGTATTACTACAAAGACCAGCCGTTAACGATTTGTCCGTCACGGACTGCGTGATTTCGCCACTTCATGTGGAATTTTTTTTCTGCGATTAATAAAATTTTGGTAATATGCATATAAACAGCCTTTTAATTAGCAGAGTAGAATAATCATGGCTGATAGTGAGACATGCAAACGATAAAAGAAAACCAAACTGGACGCGAGAACAGCTATATATTCAGGATATAATCAAAAATTTGGAGTTGGGATAACCTCCAAACCAAAGCCGATACATTTTTAAAAGCTCATTATCGTCAAATGTTTCTAAAATGTTTATATTTCGAGGTAGATTGCTGGCAACAGCCATTTTAGGATAGTTTAGATTTGATCTTAGTGATTTAGGAGTCCTCTTCACTACTCCTAACGTTTCACAGATTTAGGAGTTAAAACGCTTTGTGAAATACTCTTAGAACACAAATTTAGGAGTCCTAAATTTAGGACTGACACGCCCATTATTTTTAAAGATTTTCTCCTAAATCGGCGAGTTATGAGCTACTTTTAGCCTTAAGATGTTTTGTGAATACGGGCCCTGGACTTTAATGACTCCAACACGTTTTTTTTAAAATATGTATGGAGTTTATTTTCTTTGAATGTGTCTGTAGGTTAATGTAGTTACTAAAGACTCTCCTTTTACAGTTATTTCATTTACGAGCAGAATTCGGGCTCAAGTTCTCCTCGTGAAACCTGAGCTGGAGTTCATGATGAGTGATGTTTTATAAGTGTAATTATTTCTGATGTTTGTTGTGTTCTCTAATGGAGGCTCCGTTCTGAACACATCCTGTGGATTTCCTCTCTAAGAGTTTGTGTAATAGTTTGTAATATCAGATGTTTTGTGTTTAGCCTCCGGTCCGTGAGGGTCCGGTCACCCGCAGCGCCAGTCGAGCCGCGTCTCTTCACTCTCTGTCTGACGCCTCGTCAGATTCATTCAACCATTCACCAGGTAACACACACACTATAATACCCCCTACAAATACAACTCATTATATACATTATAAACACTTTAAAAGAGACAGACGTGTAGATGTTTGTGAAAGATGTTTTCTGTTTTGGAGGAATGTGTTAATACTTTACTATAGTTAGGGGTGGATAATTTTAGGCTATCAGTTGTTTATTATTCATGCAACAATACATATTACTGTTATAGTTTTTATTAATAGCCATTGCTATATTATAGCAAGATTTATGAAAATGTAACTACTGTACTGAATGACATGTCATAGACTTCTTCATGGTTAGTGTTTACGTATTTCATTTCATTCTGTAACCTACTTGTTCATCAGATCTGTGTACTAGTGTTAAATGCTACTGCTTTTGACAGCGTTGATAACGTTTCTGACTGATAATATCATTATATATTTTTTTGCGTTTCCCGAATGTCGTATCCTGTCAGCAATAACCCATCCGTGGGCTTTTTTGTTACTGTCAGTTTAAGTGCCGGCATTGCAGTGTTGCCAGATATTGCTATTAAAACAAAAGAAAAAAATGAAAAAAAAACCGAAATTATTTCAAATCTTTTGCAAATAAGATAAAGATATCGCTGACCCTAAACCAAAACGTTCTACTTTATTATCTTTCTAAAGTGTTAAATTAAGTGAAAAAGACAAGTCCAAAAACGCTTATAATAGCTGGATCTCCACAGGACACCACAGGTAAATAGAGTAAAAATGTAATGATTTCACCATACTTCCTCAGTTGATTAATTACAGTACATTAAGACAATTATAAGTTTGCATTATCTAACTAAATATGCACTGTTGCATACATTTCAAGAAAATAAATCTGAACGTTGGATAAAGCCAGGTTCAAAATTCTTGTTTCATTTTGTTGACATACTAGAGTTAAAGGATTTTATAAGGGGCATTTTAGATTTTGGTTAGGTTCTTTTTATCACTCCATAAATTAGAAAATACTGTCAACAGACAGAAAAAAAATTTTTTTGGAATAAAATGTTATATAAATCAGTGTAAATGATTTATAAACAAACGCCTCAGTAAAAACTTTTAGAATATAGAGAGGAATAAAACTGCTAAGTTTGGTGTAGTTAAGTGCTGCTGAAGTGAAGAAAAATCTCATGGTCCTTTAAAGATATGGATTTTCACCATGTTTTTAGGAATAAAATGTTATATAAATCAATGTGAAAGAAATATGAACAACCCCCTCAGTAAAAACCTTCAGATTATAGAGAGGACTAAAAATGCTAAATTTGGTGTTTGTAAGTGCTGCTGAAATGAAAAAAAAACTTTTAAAAATATGCGTTGTAATTGAAATCTACAGATGCGAATAGATAAAGTGCAATAATAAACTCAAGGTGAGTGATGCATGAACAAACCCTTCATCAAAAACCTTCAGAATATAGAGAGGAATAAAACTGCTAAATTTGGAGTATGTATGTGCTGCTGAAGTGGAGAAAAACACTTTAAAGATAATGTATTGTAATTGAAATCTACAGATGCAAATAGATAAATTGCAATAAAATTTAACGCTTAAATGTGTATTTCAAATTTCATCCTTCAAGTTTGAAGGATATTTTCTATAGAAGCAAAATAGACCAAAATCTCAAAATTTGAGTAGTGCATGAAAAAACTATAGTTTTGCCTGTAGTGTCTTGTCTTTGCTTCTCAAGTAAATATATCTTGATTTAAAAATGTTTAGATATTAGTGCTGTCAAACGATTAATCGCGATTAATCACATCCAAAATAAAAGTTTTTGTTTGCATAATATATGTGTGTACTGTGTCCATTTATTATGTATATATAAATACATACACATACAGTATATATTTCAAAAATATTTACATGTATTTACATGTATATATTTATATTCATATCAATTATATTTTATATAAATATTAGTGCTGCACAACGATTATAAATTTTTTATTGTGATTAATCGCATGATTTTTCTGCGATTAATCGTGATTAATCCCATTATGCACAAAATTCAATAATGAATTCAAAAGTAGTGTATTGCGCACTTTTTCCATTTAAAAGTACTGCTATATGAACAAAGGTGCAATACCATTTGGTTTGCAAACACTTTAAACAAAAAAGTTGCTGAAAACTTGAATGAAAATTTTAAATTTTGTCATGGCATCTAACTTAAGTTTAAATTGAAGTACTACAATTATTAAAACTAAAACTGAAATAAATATAAATTAAAACTAAATACAAAAACTAATAGAAATCACAAAAGTATGCTAAAACTTAAACTAAAATTAAAGTGCCCCTATTATGGGTAATGAAAGGTTCA
>NW_015506172.1:254088-259088 GCF_001515645.1 Sinocyclocheilus grahami
AAGTTTGAAGGATATTTTCTATAGAAGCAAAATAGACCAAAATCTCAAAATTTGAGTAGTGCATGAAAAAACTATAGTTTTGCCTGTAGTGTCTTGTCTTTGCTTCTCAAGTAAATATATCTTGATTTAAAAATGTTTAGATATTAGTGCTGTCAAACGATTAATCGCGATTAATCACATCCAAAATAAAAGTTTTTGTTTGCATAATATATGTGTGTACTGTGTCCATTTATTATGTATATATAAATACATACACATACAGTATATATTTCAAAAATATTTACATGTATTTACATGTATATATTTATATTCATATCAATTATATTTTATATAAATATTAGTGCTGCACAACGATTATAAATTTTTTATTGTGATTAATCGCATGATTTTTCTGCGATTAATCGTGATTAATCCCATTATGCACAAAATTCAATAATGAATTCAAAAGTAGTGTATTGCGCACTTTTTCCATTTAAAAGTACTGCTATATGAACAAAGGTGCAATACCATTTGGTTTGCAAACACTTTAAACAAAAAAGTTGCTTAGTAGCAGTTAAAATATTTCTTGTAAATCTCAACTTAAACATTAATGTAATCAAATTAAATATAAAACCAAAGCTATTTGCCACTGCCAGAGCATTAACGTTTTTATAGAAAATATTATATAGTTTGTTATAGAAAAACAAGTTATGCTCAGAGTCCAGAGCCTCGATCATAACATTATAACAGGCGCCTTCCGAGTAGAGACCTGCAAAATCGCGGGACCCAACGCAACAGTGCGGCACGGGACAACACTTGATGGGCGAGTGCAGGAGCGGGCGGGTATAGACGCGTGTGTGCGGGACGCGGGAGAATAAGGGTGTACTCACACTAGGCAATCTTAACCGTGCCCGAGCGCGTTTGACCCCCAAAACCTGGTTCGTTTGACTAGTGTGATCGCTCCAGTTCGTTTAGCCGGCTCTTGCTCGGTTGGAAGAGGTGGGTCAGAGCACGGTTCAGTTGCACTCGGGCGCGGTACACATGTAGTGTTGGAGTCCAAAAATTTACCCTTATGACTGGTTTTGTGCTCCAGGGTCACATATGTGTTGTATCTGACGTATCGAATCGTGCCTCTGTAGAGTCTGTGGACACTAAGCTGAACTTCAGTAATCTGCTGATGATGTATCAGGACAGCGGCGGCAGTCCAGACTCCAGCGAGGAGGACAACTCACGCATGTCCATGTTACCGCACCTCGCCGACCTCGTCAGCTACAGCATCCAGAAAGTCATCGGATTCGCCAAGATGATCCCTGGATTCAGGTGAGACTCTGTTCTCTTCCCTTTTGACCTGGTGTGAAGTGTTGACCTCCCATTAGCCAGGAATTGAGCATTTGTTTTTCTCCCTCACAATTCAGTTTAAACTATGCATGTTGCACTTCAAAGTGATGTTACCCAACCAGTGCAGCCATTATTATCCAAAAATACAATTATTGAAAATAATATTCGTTCATTGAAATAATTATGAAATGAAATATTTGATGAAACTTCAAATAAAAAAACTTAAATGAAAATAGGAACTGTTGCCATGTTTTGAAGTATTAAAGTTACTTAAACTGGAACAAAAATAAATTCAAATTAAGTAAAAAAATGTAAGAAAACAAAAACTAATGAAAATTACAGAAGTACTAAAACTAAGAATAAAATTAACTCACAATATCAAAACAATTAAAAATCATTTTCATTAATTGAAATAAAGCTGATATCAAAGCTGAAACGGAAAACTTGAATGAAAATTTTAAATTTTGTCATGGCATCTAACTTAAGTTTAAATTGAAGTACTACAATTATTAAAACTAAAACTGAAATAAATATAAATTAAAACTAAATACAAAAACTAATAGAAATCACAAAAGTATGCTAAAACATAAACTAAAATTAAAGTGCCCCTATTATGGGTAATGAAAGGTTCATGTTTTGGTTTTGGGAGTCCCCAACAACAGGTTGACATGCATGCAAGCTCAAAAAAACACTTTCATTGTCTTATAATATGCATTTATTTTTACCTTATTTGCTCAACGACTCCCAAACGATTCGTTTAACGATTCGTTTTTCCAAACCCCTTCTTTGCGTGACACTAATCAGCGGTGATTGGTCTCATTTTCATGTCATCTCGCCTGTAATGCCTGATAAAGCAGCGTTTGATAAAGTCTGCTAAATGCATAATTATAAATTATAATTATTAAATTAATTAATTTATTATAAAGCAGCGTTTGTGAGCGCAGTGCTGCTTTGTGTGCAGCGTTACCGGGGAAACAGCTATTTTTACCGCTTCAAAAGCGACACCTAGTGGCAAAGAATTAATTTGCATCTTCATTCAGACCAATGCGGAAAGACCAACAAGTGGGCGGGCAATATGCTTGTTTCATGTTGACTTCAAGATAAAACGGCTTGGGATTTATTTTAAAAATGACTCGTTTCAATGATTCAGAGTCGACTCTTTCTTTTGAGAGACAATGGGCCTCATTTACGAAACGAACGTACGACAGAAAATTGGGCGTACGGTCGTTTCAACGCAAAACGTGGAATTGATCAATATGGACGTGAGCGGTGGCTACGATCAAATCTCACGTCTGGTCTCAGCTCGTGTACGCAAGTTTTTGAGTTACCTGAACTTGTGCAGAGCATAGTAAATACGGTGGAGAAATGTAGATTGACAGCATTTTGTTAATTTTTATATTCCTGACCGTCAAACGAAGCTCATTAGTCGATCATTAACCAGTCAGATTAGAATGTATTTTTTGGTGTTGTTTTGTACAGGGCTTTAGCTTTATATGCGCGAATAGCAGCATAAACAAGACCGTGAGGATTCAATCGTCGCATCATGCACCTGCAGCGCTTCTGTGAAAGGAGAAAACAGAAATTAAGTTTATAAAAGGAATAAAATCAATAGGATCACACAAAATATATAATAGGCTATAATATAATTAAAAGATTAACAAAAGGGGGAAAAAACTGTGCAACAAGTATAGGCTACGCTCGTTTTTGTGACACTCTTAATGCATTTAATTTATTTTCTTTATATCTTTATTTGATTGAATCCATCTGATCGCACAGGCGCCTCTCGCACACACACACAACATTAGTTCTAGCGTTGCCTGACATTTCAGCCATTCAGCATCAAACTAAAATGCAGTCAACCAAACATAAAAGTAACTGTTTATTTTAAAAGATCCGCTGTAAAATCAGCGTGCAGCGCCCGAACAATAAACATTTTTGCTCACGTGAAGGATTTTACACAGATATTAGAACATGACTGAAGTATAAAGCCATGTTTAGGCTACAAACAAATATTACAAATATGGCAAAAATGGATACATTTGGATTCTTCTGGTATGAGACAGGCGCGTGAGCCCAATGCCGTTTCAGTTTTGCTTGACATTTGTATGCTGTTTATAATGAATGCCACTATAGCCTAATTTGTTTTATTTTACAGTTTAAAATATAATTGTATAACTACTTATTTTTCATTCTTGTTCTGTTCTGAATACCGTTAAATTTAAAATATTTAAACTCTAGGGCGAGGCTTCTAAACCAGGGTGTTTTTAGGGGCGTGATATTCAAATGACGATTGTTTTCTGGCGCTACATTTATCAACATGCGATCATTCGTACGATGAGATCGGCGGCATACGAATGTTTCATAAATCACACGTGAACTCTGTCGTAAGTTGATTTGTGCGCACAGATCTGCGCTCGTTTCTACGTTAGATTGATAAATAAGGCCCAATAACTTTATACACGGTGCACTTTCAGATTTAAAACTTTGCAGGATGTTTTCATTCACTTAGAGCTGTGTTACACACTGCATGAAAGGTTATTTTCAGAAATCCATAATAGGGGGCACTTTAAAATGAAAACTGAATGTATCAAAACAATTACAGATAGATTTCATTTGTTGCAATAAAGCTGAAATAAAATAAAACGTAGATATCTGATTTAAAAAGCTTAAATGAACATTTAAAATTTTGCCATAGCAAATAACCTAAGCTGAAGTACTAAAATGACTAAAATTTAAATAGAAATTAAAATAAATTAAAACTGAATTGAAAAATTAACAAATTGAACAAATTTAAAATTGAACAAAATCAAACTAAAAGTGAACTAAAATGAAAACTGGAAATATCAAAAAGCTAATTCTAAATGAGAATTAATAGTATATAAATAATACTAAAATAACACTGTACCTAACGTCCACCGTCTTCCAACAGCAGTTAAATGGTGATAAATGGTTTTATATTTACTTATCAAAGGCTGTTTTTTTGCTCTTAGCGAGTGCTTATGTGCTTAGCGGTGGCTCGTTCAGATCATCACACAGCACTTTCCGAAGAAGAGTCTGGAGTATGTGTGTGATCTTCAGTCCACAAGTATTAAGAGCTGATTATTTCACAGCTGTAAATAAATCTTAATTTGTGCTGCTGGATCTCAATCAGAACTTGGGGTGTGCGATATATATCGTCTGTGATAATATCGTAATTGTTGTTTTAACGATGTGCGATTTGACATTATTGAGTATTTAGCAAAAACCATTCAAAACACTCCTACAGAGCGCACGCATACATTGTCTAGTGCACGTTTAGAGTGCGTTCTTTCACGGCATGATTCAGTCTAATAAAGAACATTTAGAATGATCACAAATTCAAGACATGATGGCAGAAAATGTATATATTTATACCAGTTCATATAGTTAATCAATATCACATGAAGAGTGCTGTTTCTTTCTACAAAAATTACCATGATTACAAACGTAATGTTGATTTTTTTACAGCAGTTAATTAAGAGACTTACGTTTTAGTATTATTGGCTGTTTTTTGCGCTATTTCGACAACAAAAATAACTCCAAACACAGCCACAGCGCTGTTTTGCGTCTCTGAGCAACATGACGGTGTTTCGTTCCTGAATGAATCAACCGTTTAAATGATTCGCTTCAATCGCAGTGACTCACTTATTAACAGTGACTTGCTG
>NW_015506172.1:265408-276090 GCF_001515645.1 Sinocyclocheilus grahami
TGTGTGTGTGTGTGTGTGTGTGTGTGTACACAAGTTGACAAAATTAAATGCAATTCGAATTCACAATGGTTCTGTTCCAAAATCTAGTGAGCGCCCTATGTAGGCAGCATTTCAAGACATCGTATGTGACCCTGGAGCACAGTCATAAGTAGCACGAGTATATTTGTAGCAATAGCCAACAATACAGTGTATGGGTCAAAATTATAAATTTTTCTTTTATGCCAAAAATCATTAGGATATTAAGTAAAGATCATGTTCCATGAAGATATTTTGTCAATTTCCTACCGTAAATATATCAAAATGTAATTTTTGATCAGTAATATGCATTGCTAAGAACTTCATTTGGACAACTTTAAAGATGATTTTCTCAATATTTAGATTTTTTTGCACCCTCAGATTCCAGATTTTCAAATAGTTGTATCTCAGCCAAATATTGTCCGATCCTAACAAACCATACATCAATGAAAGCTTATTGATGAAGCTATCAGCTGATGTATACATCTCAATTTCGAAAAATTGACCCTTATGACTGGTTTTGTAGTCCAGGGTCACACATGCGCGAATATATGCGTCCATATCACACTCTGGATGCAATCCCATAATGCATTGCAACACACAAAGTGTGGAAAAAAACAGATTGCAGGGGCATAGGAACAATTTGAATGTTTTAATCAGTGGCATTGCTGCAGTTCAAAAAGTGAAATCATGTAATTTTCTTTACCATGTTTGTTATAGAATTACTGATTATAAATCTACTTATAAATTATAGAATTACTATTATTATCAGAATTATAAATAATTATAATTTATATTAATTATTTATAATTAATTTAAATTGTATAAATATAATTAATTATATAAATTATATTATAATTAATTATAACTGTATATTATTATCAAATATATTTATTATTAATCATTTTGGAGTTTACTGGGTTTTGGGACAGTGGCCACTTTTACTAACTTTTACGATTGGCCTGGTTGATTATGTTGATCTGTATGCATGCGTGTATGTCAAGGGCGGATGCACTAAAGACATACTACACACACACACACACACACACACTTTAAACTGAGAGAGGAGGCCTGACTGTAGGTCTAATGTCTGTATAGATAGGATCTTAGTTGACCACAAGAGAGCCGAAGTGCAGGAACCGGCCCCAAAAATAAGCCCGAATGCTGCTCGACATTTATTTATTATTCATAACAAGGCTATCCGGCTGCTTCGACCTCACATTACCTGGATCTCCAGTGGATTTAGTTCAAGACAAGGCCTTACTTTACCCTCTATCAGAGACCTTGACATCAAAATCCATGTTATACGGACCCGTTTCGTTGTAGTCCATCACTAAAGTGCTGCTTTTTGAAAGCAGGTGTCGTTTTTTTGTCACGTCTTCAAACGTTGGGCCTCGTTCATGAAACATGAGCAGAATTGTCCATCAACCATTTTACATGTAAATTGCGACAACTTTACATACTCAAATGGTTCGTAAAACCATGTTTTTGGAAGGGTCTATGTAAATCGTTGTACTGATGCACCAATTTGCATGCATGCATGTCCAAAAATTTGCTTCAACTCAACACAGGGAATTTGTGTAAATCATTGTCGCACAAACGAACGATTATAAACACGTCCCACCGATTTTCCCCCCATTCCAGAAGTTTTTGCGCTGCTCTCTTGTGGTCATGAGCTGTAAATACCACTCGTATTGTTTCTGTTTATACGTCTAATGAAAAGATAGGCTAATACAGTTAATCAGCTGGAAAGAAGCTTGGGAGAAATATGCAAATCTGATATTTTCATATGTTTTGGTCTCTATTTCTCTCTCGGATGACATAATAAGCTTTTACGACCGTATCTATCCCTGATGCTTTTAGGTGCGAATTGCGCATTGGATTTTATTGTTTATAAACGATTATCATGGCTTAGTTTTGTACGGATTCTGAGACATCAAACTGGTTATATTTTTATCTCTGCAAATCGACGAGACATCTCAACCAGACTGCTGCTGAGCTGCATTAGCTGTTTCCTCGTTCGCAAACTCAACTCAAAACTGGTGCTTTAGTTTAGTTTTTGCTACAACCGCTGCCTCAAACCAGCCAATCTGACACACACACACACACACACACACACACACGCAACGAAGCTTTAACATTACCGCGGGTGAAACGGGAAGAGGGGCTCGTCCAGACGTTGACTGCTAACCGAAAAAAAAAAGCTTGAAGGATTTTGGAGAGTTGGATGAACGCCGTCCTCCAATGGCGAAACCGTCTTGCAGACGATAAACTGGATTGCAGATACATGTATATACCAGTTACGATAAGCTTCGGTTGGATTATACTAGTTTTGCTTGCGCTAAAGAACATTGGATGATCAGCCGTTGAGTGTTTTCGTAACTACGAAAAGGTGCCCCTTTTCACCCTCAGATCTAGGATCGCTTGCATCCGATCAACAAGGGAAAATAAACCAACAACCTCTTTGTCCCGCTCTGGATTTTCGTCACCTCAACCAAGCTACAAGAGAAAGGGCCTCCAACTGCGAGAGTCCTGCCAGTTTTGGGTTTGCTTCATTGGGTGTCAACGGATGGACGTTATGAATGGAAAAATGGGGGTTTCTGCCGTTTCGGTGTCCGTTGATCAGTATTTTCACAAGGGGGACGTTGCCGTAGATGCATATACTGCAAAAAAATGTTTCTTCCTTTGTATTTTTGTCTTGTTTTGTAGTATAAATATAAAAAAATTCTTCAATCAGGGTGCATTTACTTGACAAGTAAAATGGCTTAAAGGGGTCCTATTATGCTTTTTCACTTTTTCAACTTCTGTAATGTTGCTGTTTGAGCATAAAAAAGATCTGCAAAGTTACAAAGCTCAAAGTCCAATTCAAAAGGAGATCTTTTATTGAACATAAATCACTTTTTAAAACTACAACGATCGACTCGTTTGGACTACAACGCATATTTTCCGGGATTTGTGATATCACAAATACCGACGAATGGGACGAGACCTGGTTGAGCTGCACTAGAGAAGGCAACGAGTGTTATCACTATGTCGGAGACACGCTAGCTTTCCCAAGGCAGACGAACTTAGAGTGGTTACAATCATCCAGGTTTAAATCACGCTCAAATTGATTTGATTTTGACGCAATATTTACACTGAAGTTCGCAGGCGGCGGCTATGGTAAGGGGCATGACATTTCCCGACCAGGCGCAGAGTGCTGCCAATCACAGCTCACACTGGCCCAGCTAACCAATCACAGCTCACACTGGCCCAGCTAACCAATCACAGCACATTTCGTATTTCAGAAGGCGGGTCTTCATTTGATACTGGAACTATTCGAGCCGTTCATGCCAGACTGGGGAGAGAGGTGTTGTAATAATGTAAAATATGTGAAAAATAATGTGTTTTTCGAACAACCTAGTATGAGAGCCTGTTCTAGTATACCCCCAAAACAAAATCAAGACTTTGTAAAAGAGCATAATAGGACCCCTTTAAGATATGTCTTGTTTTCTGAAAATATTATCCAAATTTAGTTAGTTTTTGCTTAAAACAAGTAAAAATATCTGCAAATATGGTAAGAAAAATTATCTTAATTCCAAGGCTTAACAAGATTGTTTTTCTCACCGCATTGGCAGATAGCTTTACTTGTTTTAAGCAAAAACTAACAAAATTTGGATTAAATTTTCAAAAAACAAGATGCATCTTAAGCCATTTTACTTGTCAAGTAAATGCATCCTGATTCAAGAATTTTTAGATGTTTATACTAGAAAACAAGACGAAAATACTAAGGGAGAAATCTTTTTTGCAGTGTAGGAGCACATCTGGACTGTCTATGCACTTTGGATCAGTTATTGTTCATCTTTGCATCCACAGGGATCATGAAGAGGTCGTTCTTCTCTGTTGGATGTGCTTGGCTGAACTGAAGGCAACAGACCAATCTAGCGCTTCAGTTGTTTGCGAAGCTCTAGGTTGGTTTTGCGCCACACAGCCAGACTTAAGAAACCCATCGCTCGTGCTGCACTTGTCGATTTTTGTAAGCCGCGTGGGTTTCTTGAGTCGAGCTGAAGGATATGTACGGATTCGTGTATGTACGACGAAGCGGGTAAACGAAGGACATTGTTTGATTGTTTAAGGACAACACAAACCAATAGGTGCCGTTGTTAACCAAAATGAACTACCTCTCATTCATTCATTCACACGTGTAATCATCACACCATTTCAATGTGTGTTTTTCTTTTTCTTTTTAAGAAACACTAAATCCTCTACTTGTTTATTCCTCTCCGACTCAAATGCTGGACTGTTTACCTCAAAACGTCTCCATAAGCTTGCAGCTTAAACGGTGCTTTACCGCCCGACCGTAAGCCCATTTCTTGATGTGCTACGTTATCTCTGTTATGCTAACAACATGGCGGTTGTGTGCACAGAAAGTGGGCGCACCTCCCCAAGACGCATGTTGAGCATTTCCAATTGAGAAACGCTTACATCTTGTCGCGGGGAGTAGCCTGAGCGCTAGTATCCGTCAGTATTCACTCTTTCTCATGCAGAATGTCAAAGCATTGACAACCAAGCTAGCTAATCCCAAAGTATCCTCAATAAGCTAGTGTAAAGTATTGTCTGTTTTACAGCGCTATCATGAACACTGTCGTTTAGCATCGGAAAACCGTGCATCTCTACAGGTGTTTGCTTTGCATGTGTATTGAAGTTTGCATCTGTATTGGTAACGGCTCACAACTCTAGCAGCTCTCTTCGGTCATTTCTTGCCTATTTCTCTGCGTCTCTTTGTCCCAATAGTGGGAACTCAATCAAGGGTGGCATGAAGCATATCTGACTTCCCTCACATTATTATTATTATTATTATTATTATTATTATTACTATAAATGACGACAACAATAATAATAGTGATAATAATAATAATAGTTTCATTGTTAATAAAAATGCTAAAAAATAGTTTAATGATAATTAGCACTAAAATAATATTATAAATGCTTTTTTTAATAATAGTAAAATATTATTTAATAGTGCTGCTATTATTTTGTTGTTGTTATTATTTTAAACAATAATAATAATAGTATTATTATTTTTAAATAATAATAATAGTATTATTTTAAATAATTAATGCTGGCATTATGTTTTATTAATAAATGCTTGTATTATTGTTCACAATATTAATTATAATAATAGTGATAATTAATGCTACTTTTATTATTATAATTAATTTTTAACAAGAATAAAAGCATTTATTTTTTAAATGATAACAATCATTGCTATTCATTATTTAATAATGATTAATGATCTGATATTATTATTATTATTATTATTATTTATTCCATTCAGTTGCATTTTGTCTACATAATTGCTTTTTGAACATATTCCTCCCAATTTTGATTTAAACGAGGCTAGTTTTATCTTGGGCCATCCACGCCTCTTACTTATCCTCACTATTGTCTCCCTCAACATCAGCTCATCTAAAGCTCACCTTTTATCCGCTAAACCCTCACAGTCATTCTGCCATTTCTCCATCCATCCACACACAAGCGTACAGATTCTCCACCAGCATTTACTTTACAGACAGAAATACTTTCTTCAGCGTAGAAGTCGTCTAATGTTGATTTTTGAGTGGCGGATTACTGCTCAGTGTTTGGACACTATCTGAAGCGGATTCTCCACGCTAGCTCAGCTAAAGACCTCTGTGTGCCTACACCCCGAAGCCTTATTTTGGGAGCGTGTCAGGGTTCGGGCGTTAGTTTCAATGCGGTTTGTGAAGTTCATTGGCGAGAGCGAGGCTCACAGTCGGACTGAACCCATGTTGAATCAGCTGTCCGGAAATTACATATGAACCTCAGGCCAGAAACACTTCACTGATTCTTGAGAAGAAAATGTAGGGTGGGAATTGAATTAGTGCATTGGGAATCGATTGGATCGTTCAAAGAAAGGGGAAAGGGCAAAGAAAGGGGAAGCTCTTTCAAATCAAGATTACAAGGGCATATGCATTTTTAAAAAATATATAGACGTGACCCCGGAGCACAGAAGCAGTCATAAGTAGCAACAGCCAACAATACATTGTATGGGTCAAAATTATAGATTTTCTTTTATGCCAAAAATCATTAGGATATTAAGTAAAGATCATGTTCCATGAAGATATTTTGTAAATGTCCTACCGTAAATATATCAAAACTTAATGTTTGATTAGTAATATGCATTGCTGAGAACTTCATTTGAACAACTTTAAAGATGATTTTCTCAATATTTAGATTTTTTTGCACCCTCAGATTCCAGATTTTCACATAGTTGTATCTCGGCCAAATATTGTCAGATCCTAACAAACCATACATCAATGAAAGCTTATCTATTCAGCTTTCAGGTGATGCATACATCTCGATTTCGAAAAATTGACCCTTATGACTGGTTTTGTGGTTCATGGTCATAATTTCTAAAAACAATGCAATATTCCATAAAACTATAATGACTTTAACAAAAACCTCAGGACTCGAGGGGAGCGTTCGTTTCCTCCAAATGCATCATTTGTGTGATTATTATTCAGCAACTCATTTTAACTTGACTCTTCAAAAATGTTTAGCTCCGACGTGACAGCGGATCTGATCTGAAAGAGGAAACTGGTCGAAGAAGAAACTAGTGTGTACAACACATGACAGATTTCTAAACGCAGTGGGTTTGTGTAGCTGGAACGTTCTGGAGATTGTACTGAATCCGTTCAGTCTGACTGTGATTCTCGGCTCTCAGAATGAACCCAATCAAAACCTGGGGAAATCTGGATGGTTTCTTAGCGATCCAAACAGCTTTGTCTCAGAGAGACGATCCGAGAGAACGCTCCAGGAATCAGGTGCCTTATTTTCCATATTTACCAACTTTTACTCACGATTACCACAAATGAGGTAAATCATGCATTTTTCCAACATGGATTTTGTCGAAAGATTCAAATTCAAAGAAATTGATTAAATTTTGATATCATCAATAATCACCAAGCGTCTCCAAGAAATGAAGGATAATTAATGGATTAGTTGGTTGGAAAAGCAGCACTTTTATCATGCTGTTTTAGACACGGTTTGAGACCGATTCACCACCGACACTGCTTTTTTTTTCTCGGTTTTCTCTTTAGAATTGCATTGTTTACTCGCTCTCATTCCAAACTCGTTTGATCTGTGAAACACAGAATGAGATGTTTAACCGAAGCTTTCCACACAACGAAAGTGGACTGTTATGTATCCTGCCAAGCTCCAAATTGGAAATATAGCGCACGAGTCGACTGGTTTTGTACGATTGTACGCTTTTGTTTGTCCTCTTTGGGAATTGGACGCATAAATCACAGTCCACTTGCTTTTTGTGGAAAGGAGAAACTTAAGACATTCCGCCTCAAATTCCCTGTTGGCTTTCATGGAAGAATGAAAATAATGCTCGTCTGGAACAAGAAGATCTGTAGGTTTTTTTTGGGGTGAACTATTCCTAAAATGGTGCAATCCTGCGGGTTCTGGAAACCAGAGAGAAATGCATTCAATTCGTTGAAGCTCTGAACTTTTCCAAACAGCCTTGGAAATCGTGGACAAATCTGGTCGGTGGTGAATCACGGTTTGGATCTCTTAAAAACCCATCGAGACTTGCCAAAACACAGAAAGCGTTCATGTCACCGACACACCTCACATGATTTCTATTTTTCTAGAGAAACGTGAAAAGCTCAAGACACTAATGTATAACTAGCGTTCTTTCAGTTTTAACCTAGTCTCATTTGTGTTGATCTCTCTTTTCCCTCGAACGTCCATTACACATGTATTTTGTGCATTGTATGTAGTAAATGAGATGTTTTGGAAAAATCACAAATAAACAGCTGTATATACTGATGCATAACCTGTGACTGTCTATGAGTACAGCATTCAGACAGAAGAGACAGAATTCAAGATTAAAGATCTAACTGAATGAAGATCTATTACCAGTTCTATGATTTTATATTGAGTAATATTAATATAAATATAGTAATAAAAATTTAACAATACACTCAAGGCACTACAAAATGGTAAAAGACTATATGTGACCCTGGAGCACAAAACCAGTCATAATTGAAGAAACCCCATTTATACATCAGCTGAAAGCTGAATAAATAAGCTTTCATTGATGTAAGGTTTGTTAGGATCGGACAATATTTGAAAATCTGGAATCTGAGGGTGCAAAAAAATCTAAATATTGAGAAAATCATCTTTAAAGTTGTCCAAATGAAGTTCTTAGCAATGCATATTACTAATCAAACATTAAGTTTTGATATATTTACAGTAGGAAATTTACAAAGTATCTTCATGGAACATGATCTTTACTTAATATCCTAATGATTTTTGGCATGAAAGAGAAATGTATAATTGTGACCCATACAATGTATTGCTGGCTATTGCTACAAATATCCCCCAGCGACTCAACACTGCTTTTGTGCTGCAGGGTCACATATATCTTGCATGATGCAATAAATGATGCATCCTATGAAACACTGCAAATGAATGTAATAAGAAACAATGGTATAATATAGTCATGTAATATCTAAATATATGCTGGTTTTATGGGAAACTGACTCGATTATGTCTTTTGCAATATTTTATGGGAGTTGAATAAGAATGCAAATGGAGGTTTTTTCCAGGTAAAGCTCTTTGATTTCACTTTGGTCATAATTCATTAGTTCTTCATCAGGAATTGAGCTGTTAAACACAGGACTTGTATTTTCTACCAAATAAATATCATTATCCGTGCACTCGAATGCTGTTTCAGACGAGTGGAAAGTTTATTTTATTGCGCTTTATCTACTTGCGTCTGTAAATGTCAATTACAGTCCATATTTCTAAACGCTTTTTTCTTCAGCAGCACTTAAAACGCCAAACGCAGCAGTTTTATTCAGATCTATATTCTGAAGGCTTTTACTCAAGGGTTTGTTCATATTTAATTTGCCTGATTTTATATAGTGTTTTATTCCCAGAAACATGGTAAAAAAAAAAGTTATGGGGTGATTAAAACCTTTAATTCTAATGTGTCAACAAAAATAATTTTATGATTTATGTTCTGGAATTTTATGCAAATGAGTGTAGATTTAATAAGATAATGTCTCATTTGCATATTTAAACACACCATTTCATAAAACTTGTACATATTTTCATCTCAGAAGTATTTTTCTTTATTTAGCAGAGAAAGCGTAGATGTTTCAGCTGGTTCTAGACGGCGTGCAGAAGAGAGACGTTAGATCTACTGAGAAATGTCATGTTATTTCTATAGTGAAGTGTAAATCAGAAATACTCAAGCTTTTGAATGAATGGATGGGATTTTAATATAAAAGCAGGATATGCCTTATATGTCACACTTATGCGTATATGATACTATTTTGTAATTATCAGTATTTTCAAATGAATTGGCATAAATCAACATCTCGGGGAAAATGTTACGGGGTTTCAAATCAAAATATGGCTTTTTGTTATGAGCCGGGACGTCGATTTCATGCATGTGCACTGTAGAGGACACCAGGACTTAAAGCATGTTTATTACGCATTTTGGGAGACACAACAAATGCATAGGGAAAGAAATTATATTTCAATAATCCAAGCAATCAAGAAATGATCTAACGCCAGCAGTGTCCGTGTGCCGTTCCTCCCGCGCTGCAGGGGGCGCTGCTGTGTGTTTGACGGCGGAAGCGCTCTGCTGCTGCTGCTGCTGCTGCTGTTGTTGTTTGTTTCTTAGGCTCATTGCGGATGCGAGTCATGGAGTAAAGTTCTCCTGATTAAAGCCATCAGAGATCGTTAAATTCACCGCGGACACACGGACACACCATGTTTAAGGGCTGGAGCTCATGGATGGGCGCTGAGTCCGAGGATGAAGAGAAAACGGACAAACGGGAGAAAAACATCAACACGGAGCCTGAAGAAACCCAGCAGGCCGCAGGACTCAGCGGTGACAGATACACTGCACATCATCTTATAATCACTAGATGTGGCCCTGGAGCACAAAACCAGTCTCAGGAGAGGAAAAGCGGAATAAACCAGCTCTCCACTGATGTGTGGTTTGTTAGGATAGCACGACGTTTGGCTGAGATACAGCCACAAATAACCTAAATATTGAGAAAATCATCTTTAAAGTTGTTCAAATGAAGTTCTTAGCAATGCATATTACTAATCAAACATTAAGTTTTAGGTACGGAATTTACTAAATATCTTCATGGAACATGATCTTTACTTAATATCCTAATGATATGTTGTGATCTGTGACTCGTGCAGTGTTTACAAATATAGCTGAACGCTGCGTTTGTGCTGCAGGGACACACACACACACACACACACACACACACACACTAATATATGAGCTGGTAATATCATGCAGCAGGGTCGAGCTGCTGCGGGTTTTGTGAGGGTTATGATAGCTACATGATGTGATTGACAGACAGACACTGCTTTAGGACACGCATCATGAGAGTGGCATGTGTTTATATGGTGTATGCATCTACTTAGAGTACACTGAAAAGTAAGATCTTTAATGTTTTTTTTCTTCTTTTGCTGTATTTTTGATCAAATAAATGCAGAAGAGACTTCTTTAAAAAACATTAAAAATCTTACGGTTCAAATTTCAAAAATGTTTGGCCTGTAGTGTATTATTATTGTGTGTGTGTTTGTGTGTGAGAGAGTGTTTGTGTGTGTGTGTGTGAGAGAGA
>NW_015506172.1:276416-288740 GCF_001515645.1 Sinocyclocheilus grahami
GTGTGTGTGTGAGAGAGAGTGTGTGGGTGTGTGAGAGAGAGAGAGTGTGTGAGTGTGTGTTTGTGTGTGAGAGAGAGTGTGTGTGTGTGAGAGAGAGTGTGTGTGTGTGCGCGTGCGTGTGCATGAGGGCTTTTTATTTTCAGGAATTGTAAACATGAGTTTGGTTCTGAGTCTGATGTTTGCTAGAAGAAATGCAATCGACCGTCTTGTCCTGTGTGTGTTTTATGCAGAGTTGAATGTGTTTTTTATACTCGCTTCTCTGTCAGGCTTCATTCTGAACTTTGCAAGTAGCGCCAGTAAGAAGATCTCGGAGTCTGTGGCGGAGACGGCTCAAACTATCAAGAAAACGGTGGAGGAGAGCAACATCGACGGCATCATCGACAAGGTACATCGCAGAGAGATGAGTTTGTTTTCAGGACGGTGATGGTGAAATAGAACAGTTCTGTTTGAAATACTAAAGGCATGTTCTTAGAAATGTAATTTTTTTAATAAAACTGTATCATGAACTGTATCATTTTTATTGTGATTTTTAAAAAAAAGTATAACTTTATTATACAACTTATAACTAAAATCTTAGATTTTTCATGTTAAATTTAAGAGTGACTATTAATCTTGTGTCATTGCCATTAATACAAAAAAAAATACTTCAATTTTTTAATTGTAATACTTTTTTTTATTTTAACATTTTTAAATGTAATAAAATGAACTTGAATTTAAAAATGTAAAATGTTTATCATTGATGAAGTTTCTGTTAGTCACTGTCTGAATGAAAAGCATTGTACTTTGGTTTTAAAATTAAGGGACAAATCTAAAAATTTACTTTTATATATTTTTGTTAATATTTTGAAAAGTTTTAGTAATTTTGTTGTGTGTGTGTTTTTTTTGTCACTACGTCTATATACTTTTATTAATATTTTTTAATAATTTTTTTTATATATTTTCTTTTTTCATTTTAGTGTGATTTTTGTTGTGCGTTTTTCCATTTTTTTAAGGTTATTTATAAGTTTTATCTTTTATCTTTTTTATTTTTATGCTTTTATTTTAATTTGTTAGTTTTAGTAATACAGATGTAGATTTTGCATTAATGTTAGTTAAAATTTTAGTAATTTTGTGATTGTTTGTTTTCATATTTATTATTTTTATGAATTACTTCTAGTTAATTTAGCACTACAGCTTCATTACTGCCTTAGCAGCTAGATTAGACAACACACATTTCAGTTAAAGTTTATTATATTTCAGTGATTTATTTATTTATGTATTGGTTCCAGTTAAGGATAATAACCCTGATTCAGACCAATAAATATGAGCTTGTTGCATCTCTGACTCGATTCTCTTTCAGACCATTTTGGGAGATTTTCAGAAGGAGCAAGAAAAATTTGTCCAGGAGAAAAATGCAAGGAAAACGGGTATGGACATAAATGCATGCATCTGTGACTTTGTACAGCTATGTTAAAGCAAAATCTTTTTATGCATTTATGTATTTTCTCAATCTTTTGTCCACAGATGCCGCGGTGCCGCCCTGGGTCGGATACAACGAGGAGGAAACCATTCAGCAGCAGATACTCGCTTTATCCGCTGTGAGCTTTACTCCATATTTAATGATTAGTACACTATGAAAACATACAGTGCTTCATTTATTAGACCACCTGTCATAATAAAGAGAAAACACAAATATTTTAGAAATCTGTCAAAAAACGGTTTAAATCTAAAAATGTCATTGTCATTTATTGGGCAAATAACAAACTGAAACAAATAGTATGTATTCACATAATAACAAGAATCTTTCACAACAGCTTGCATGCTTGCTGGCATTGTTTAGGTACGTTCTGACTGTAATTGTGCATCTGGAAAAACACTATAAAGTGCTTGGCTGTTTTTTTCTGCCTTTCTTTCATAGACAGCAATAATCATATTATAGCGTTAGAAATAGCCTACTACTGCTACTACAGAGCTTACACAAACTGGAGGACTAACTAATACAGAAAGCTAGAAAATGATTTTGGTAATCACCAGTACTGTTAGTTTAGAGCAGCAGTGGCACAAACCGTGCATAATTAGTTAAAAACCTTACGTAAATGTGTCAAGCACTGTATATAGTGAATCTAGATGAAATCTCGGTGGATGTGACGGTAAACGGAAGGTTTTTGCGCTGAGGAGGACGCACACACGTCTGACAGCAAGACATTACGCTAATGCATTACGTTAGTTTAAAGCTGAAAATAAAGATTTTGGTGTTTTGGGCAGCTTGCGTCACGCACTTCTCCTGCAGCATCTCATTCTGTTTCCTCCACTGTTTTTAGATGCATTTGCTCCATAGAAATGCGTAATTCAGTGCTGTGATTTAATTAATAGTGCACTGTGAGCAGACCCGACTAATGGATAATGAGAATCGTTGTCGATTATTTTCATTATTGATAATAATCGATTAGTTGTTGCAGCCCTATCCTCAGATCACTTTAAAGTTTAAACCAAAACTGCATGACTGAATTTTTTTTTGTTGTATTTTTTTGTCGTTCAGGACAAGAGGAACTTCCTGCGCGACCCTCCGGCCGGAGTGCAGTTCCAGTTCGACTTTGAGCAGATGTACGCCGTGGCTCTGGTGATGCTGCAGGAAGACGAGCTGCTCAACAGGATGCGCTTTGACCTCGTCCCCAAACAGTGAGAGTCTGCTCCGTTAATGCCCTGTTTATTCATGCCTGGACTGTGAGAGCAGACGAGTGTGTGTGTGTGTGTGTGTGTGTGTGTGTGTGTGTGTGTGTGTGTGAGTGTGAGTGTGTGACTATGTGTGTGTCTGTCTGTCTCTGTGTGTGTGAGAGTGTGTGTGAGTGTGTGATTGTGAGTGTGACTGTGTGTGTGTGTCTGTCTGTCTGTCTCTGTGTGTGTGTGTGTGTCTGTGTGTGTGTGTGTGTGAGAGAGTGTGAGTGTGTTTGTCTGTCTCTGTGTGAGTGTGTGTGAGAGTGTGAGAGTTTGTGTGTGAGTGTGACTGTGTGTGTGTCTGTCTGTCTGTCTCAGTGTGAGTGTGAGTGTGAGTGTGAGTGTGAGTGTGTGTGTGTGTTACTTTACTGTAAACATTCACTGAAATAAAATAAAATGTCAAATAAACGTGATCTTTAAATACTCTCATTTTCATTTAATGAAGCTTAATATAATAAAATAAACTAAAACTGATCAAAAATATGTAGACATTAAAAAAAAAACTAAAATACAAAAGACAGTTGTTTTAGTATCATCAGTATTACTAATATTGTTTTTGGGAATATTTTGAAATAGATGTTATTTTAATATTTTCTGTTTTCAATCTAATTTTAGCTAATGTTTTATTAATGTTGTTTTTGGTTTTTGTCAATTTTTTTAAAATAATTTTTTCCCAATATGTCTATATTTTTATTACGTTTTGGTTTATTACTTTTAGTTATTTTTTTTACTTATTATTAAAAGAAAATTAGAAATATTGCCGTGGCAATAAATAAAATAAGTCTTAAGGCTTTTCTTTTTCTTTCATTTTTTTTGAAAGTCATGAATTTTTTATTTTTTTTATGGTTTAGTATTAGTTAGCAATAAAACCCTGCAACAAAATGAATTAACTTTAAAAAATAACTAAAATCAAATAAAAAAAAAACTATGTAGACTTATAAAAAAGCTATTAAAAATGACAAGAAACAACAAAATTACAAAAAATTTAAAGATAATGTAAAGATAAAAACGAATTAAATGTATTTTAATATTAATGATAACTATAACAGAATCTCATAACATTGATACAATATAATGAAATATAAAGGAAATGAAATGTACACAAAAAGCAGCTATAGCAATTTATTTGAAATCTACACAATATTTACACATTTCAAATTATGAATTGTTGGATATCCATTCATAAGGCTGTGGATAGATTTTGACTCTCGTCATAAATAGTAACGTCATTGTTTAGAGTCTCGGAAAAGGAAATAAACATGTATTTTCCTGCTCACAGAGACCATCAGACCGAAAACACCGCCTGTGGCCATCAGCGCTAAAGCCAAGAGCAACGAGGTAGCGTCTTGACCTTTTGCTTGACTTTGAATTTTTCAGAAATGTGTTTCAATGTGTTTCTCAGTCAGAAGGAAAGAAATGAGTCGTTTTACAATTAAGATCGACCATAAGGCAATAGAAGCAGCTATTGATTTTACATTTTTAGGTGTTATTTTGGATTCTCAGTTCAAATTCGATGTGCATGTATAGAGGCTTTGTAAAACCATCACAACAAACCTGAATTGCTTTTATATGATTAGACCGTATCTATCACTTAGAGCAGCTAAGTTATATATGCATGCATATGTAAATTAACTTAAGTTAAATTAAATTATACAAGAAATCAATCAGATGGCATCATTGCAACATTTGACAAAAATACAATTTGCTTAGTTTTGACAAGTTTATGAATCTGTTTCTTATTAAAATGGTTTTTAAATGTGTCGGTATAAGCTTGCTCCAGCTATTATATGTCAATTAATAGTAAAACAGAGTAGTAGAGGGATCACTACAAGAGGTGCAACTACACAGAACTGTATAGTGCCTAAGAGAAAAACAAGTTAAAGGTTAAAGGGACACTGCTCTGGAACAGTTTTCTGGAACATGTTCAGAGTTGGAACATCTTTCTGAGAAATATAAAAAAAATGGTTCAAACAAAAACAGGTTTGTGAGCATTGATGGTTCTTGGATTTTTGTTACGTTTGCTGTACTTGATACTTTACATTCTTTATGCATTTTTTTAATTGTGTTTTAAAAGCCTAACCAGGGACTGGGGCTGCAAATTAGCCATTGGCTAGAAGCCTGTATGTAGAGCATCTGCAACAACTAAATAATATAAAATGAAACCTAAGCGCCTCTGTTCTCTGTGCTAGCAGGAGGAGGAGGACATCTCCACCAGCCCTGGCGTGTCTGAGTTCGTGAGCGACGCGTTCGACGCCTGCGATATAAACCAGGAGGATCTGAGGAAAGAGATGGAGCAGCTGGTGCTGGATAAGAAAGATGGTGAGTTTGATCACTGTTATACAGCCTGCTGTAGCTTTAACATGCACCTGGTTCAAAATCCTGCTGTCCAAGAAAAACACTTCCAAATGACCTGCTCTTATCATCTGATCGTGGTTGTATCTCTCTATTAGTGCTAATGGATCTTAGCGCTGCATTCGACACTATCGACCACAACATTCTTTTGAATAGACTAGAAAACTTTGTTGGCATTAGTGGAAATGCATTAGAATGGTTCAAATCGTACCTATCTGACCGCCATCAATTCGTAGCAGTGAATGAAGAGGTATCATATCGATCACAAGTGCAGTATGGAGTGCCTCAAGGCTCAGTACTAGGGCCGTAACTTTTTCACGCTTTACATGTTACCCTTTGGAGATATCATCAGGAAACACAGTGATAGCTTTCACTGTTATGCTGATGATACTCAGCTCTATATTTCTTCGCAGCCCGGCGAAACATACCAATTTGAAAAACTAACGGAATGCATAGTCGATATAAAAAACGAGTAATTTCTTACTGCTAAATTCTGAAAAAACAGAGGGGTTAATAACCTAGAACACTGTCCAGCACTCGCTGGCTGCTCTGTCAATTCTTCGTCATCCGTTAGGAACCTAGGTGTGCTATTTAATAGCAATCTTTCCTTTAAAAGCCACGTTTCTAGCATTTGTAAAACTGCATTTTTCCAAATCTAAATTACGACCTATGCTATCTTCTGTTTTTTCAATTTAATATATAAATGTAATTTAATTTTTGTCTTTTTTATTAACTGTTTAAAATATTTATATGTTTTTAAGTTAGAATTTATTTTTCATTCTGTGTACCACTTTTTAAATAATACCAGGGTGATAATGCTATAATAGTAATAATGTTTTGCATTGTAATGATTCTTCTTTTTGCATACTGATTTTTTCTTTTTTTTAATGTTTTGTTTTTCTCAGAGCAGTGTGGAGTATGATTTTTTTATTTTTTTTTGCATAATGATTTATTTTCTTTTTTGCTGAGACTTTTTGGTGTTTATTTTACTTGTTTTATTTTATTATTATAATTTTTTTTTTTTTTCATTTCATTTTATTAAGACTTCTCTATTTCAAAATCCTGCTTCCTAAGAAAAAGCCTTAAATATTTTGGTTGTTTGCCCCCACGCTATTCTAGTATCATTGATATAGGGCTCGAAATTAGCTTTTTTACTTGTAGCACTGATGCTTCAAGAAGTTAGGAGCCGAGCACCAACAAAAATGTAGGAGCACCCACTGAATATTAAGGAGCATCGCAGCTGCCAGTTGAGAGGAACATCCTGATGATTAAAAGCTTCAGCAATTGAACCTGATCCTGAATTCTTTGTTTCTTGTTAGTAATGCATCAATGTTTCATGGCCAATTCTGATCGCTGATGTTTTAGAAGCGAGTAAAGCTGATTCTGATCTTTAAAATATTTATTTTCTTTCTTTTTTTTAAGCAAGAGACAAGAAAAATTAAAATCTGAGTACATTAATAAGATGTCATTTAAAATTAGAGACAACCACAGTAGTAGTAGTATATTTTTATTTAACGCTATGTCAGCATCTTAGGCTATTTTCATGGCCAAAACAATTTTAAAAATACAAGTAAAACAAATACAATAAAAACCAGCAAACAAACAAACACACGTTAAATTACACAAGATTTTTTACATTAACATATTCTAAAATATTTCCTGGCAAAATTATACTACATAACTCTTTAAGTGAGTTCATAAAAGAGTTTTCTACATCCTGTACATTAAAAGCGGGACAGTCCGAGACAACCACTGCATTTTAATCCTGATCCAAACAAAGATGCTGCATACATGAGCGGTTTCAGAAGTACATTAGAATGTATTATTTCAAAATCTGAAGCATAAACCGAATGCTCTGACTTTAGCTTTGTGAATTTATGCTACATAAAACATCTGCACGAAACAAAAACAGCAGGCGGCTGAATTCAATTCAAGTTTATTTGTATAGCGCTTTTCACGAAAAAGCAAAGCAGCTTTACAGAAAATTTAAGTTTCTACATTATATTTAGTAATAGCTTATCAGTGGTGACTATCTCAAGTTGATGTCCATAAGGGATGCACCGAGACCACTTTTTCCAGTACTCGGCCGATACCGATACTTTTATTTTTGGTACTTGCCGATACCGAGTACCGATACTGGTGTTTTCATTGTATTTGTACATTTTTTTAAATATTGGGTACAGAAACCAAAAGAATATGTATAGTTATGTTAGTTGGTTAACTTAATTTATCGTATAGATATATCCTTCAGTTATTTTCAAACTTAATTATGCCCATATTTTACAAGTTTTAGTTACTTTCACTGTTAATTTTTTTGCTGTGTGGTACATCATCTTTACTGTAATAGCATTAGAGCTGCTCCATTGCAGCGGCTCAGTACTGTAATCACGCGCTTTGCTGTTATAATGCAGGGAACCACTCGCTATAAATCTTTCAGAAATATAAGTAGCGTTTTTCATCTGAAAGATGCTGCGATTTATATTCCAAAGTGACTCATTTAATGCAGAAACACTCATGAAGCAAGCACATACTTAATTTTTTTATATCCCACTCAGCGTGCTTTGCTTATCTGCTCGCGCACGTCAGCTATACAGGCGTTAATACTGAATGTTTAACATTGCTAATACTTCGTAGACATCCTTAATCTCTAATAACTCCATTCTGCTGTCTGTTGTTCTGTTGTCAGTGTTTCTTTGCGGGGCATTTTAACAAGTACGAGTACAGGAGCCAAGTATCGGGCCCGATATGTATCGGTATCGGTGCATCCCTAGCAGAAATGTACAGTAAAAATCAAGCAGTTAGTTAATGAATGCGATGCAAATTCACTCTCTGACAGCAGGTGGTGCTTATGGAACAGCATTATAACGTTTCCTTGCTTACCGCTGTAAACACAGCAGCTCTGCACTGATTTGTTTAGATTAGAAAAGGTCATTTAAACTTCTCAAGACAATCAGTTCCCCTCAGAAATACATTCATATAGACCCCCACTCACAATAAAATTTCTATATTTCACACAGTGAACAGTGAGGTTGTTTCACAGCTGCAGTATTTTCTTTTCTTTGCGTCCGTCTTCAGTGTCTCTGGCTTCTGCAGTGCAGGGAAAGTGAGTGATTGACGGCTAATATAACCAAATAAAGACAGGTCGCACCACAACAATTATTTGCACTCGCACAAATGCTCCCAAATATATTTTGGGGTCACACAGATTACATTTCGGGAGCATATGTGACCAAAACAGTCCAGTTTCGAGCCCTGTGATATACTGCTATATTGTTTGTTAGAATTTTGAATTGAATTTGAATTTTGTTTTCATTTTTGTTTAGGTTAACGTTATAAAAAAAAATTATTTCGTTTTTGTCATTTTTATTCTTTTTTTATACGTCTATATAATTTTTTATGAAATAACATTTTTTAATTTTAGTTTTAGTTTTAGTTATTGAAGTACTTTAATTTAAACAAATTAAATTTTTTATTTATTTAAAAAAATAGAAATAGCTGTTAACGTTATAAAAATTATATTGTGTTTTTGTCATTTTTATTCTTTTTTTATGTCTATATAATTTTTTATTAAATTAAAAAAAATTATTTTAGTTTTAGTTATTGAAGTACTTTAATTTAAACAAATACATTTATTTATTTAAAAAAATAGAAATAGCTCTTAATGTTATAAAAATTATATTGTGTTTTTGTCATTTTTATTCGTTTTTTATGTCTATATAATTTATTATTAAATTAACATTTTTAATTTTAGTTTATTTAGTTTTAGTTATTGAAGTACTTTAATTTAAACAAATAAATTTATTTATTTAAAAAAATAGAAATAGCTCTTAATGTTATAAAAATTATATTGTGTTTTTGTCATTTTTATTCGTTTTTTACAGTGAACAGTGAGGTTGTTTCACAGCTGCAGTATTTTCTTTTCTTTGCGTCCGTCTTCAGTGTCTCTGGCTTCTGCAGTGCAGGGAAAGTGAGTGATTGACGGCTAATATAACCAAATAAAGACAGGTCGCACCACAACAATTATTTGCACTCGCACAAATGCTCCCAAATATATTTTGGGGTCACACAGATTACATTTCGGGAGCATATGTGACCAAAACAGTCCAGTTTCGAGCCCTGTGATATACTGCTATATTGTTTGTTAGAATTTTGAATTGAATTTGAATTTTGTTTTCATTTTTGTTTAGGTTAACGTTATAAAAAAAAATTATTTCGTTTTTGTCATTTTTATTCTTTTTTTATACGTCTATATAATTTTTTATGAAATAACATTTTTTAATTTTAGTTTTAGTTTTAGTTATTGAAGTACTTTAATTTAAACAAATTAAATTTTTTATTTATTTAAAAAAATAGAAATAGCTGTTAACGTTATAAAAATTATATTGTGTTTTTGTCATTTTTATTCTTTTTTTATGTCTATATAATTTTTTATTAAATTAAAAAAATTTATTTTAGTTTTAGTTATTGAAGTACTTTAATTTAAACAAATAAATTTATTTATTTAAAAAAATAGAAATAGCTCTTAATGTTATAAAAATTATATTGTGTTTTTGTCATTTTTATTCGTTTTTTATGTCTATATAATTTATTATTAAATTAACATTTTTAATTTTAGTTTATTTAGTTTTAGTTATTGAAGTACTTTAATTTAAACAAATAAATTTATTTATTTAAAAAAATAGAAATAGCTCTTAATGTTATAAAAATTATATTGTGTTTTTGTCATTTTTATTCGTTTTTTATGTCTATATAATTTATTATTAAATTAACATTTTTAATTTTAGTTTATTTAGTTTTAGTTATTGAAGTACTTTAATTTAAACAAATAAAATTAATTTATTTAAAAAAATAGAAATAGCTGAAATGTTTAAATTTTTTTAAATGCTGGAAGGATGTTTATATATGCCACTTTTTAAATACTAATACTATTAATGTTTTGCATCGTAACGCTGCTTTGTAATTATTTGTCTTATTGCATAATCATTTTTAATTAATTTTATTCACTTATTTTAACGATTTTGTATATGCCATAATGATTTTTCTTTTTGCAGAGGCTTTTAAAGATTTTTTTTCTTCCCCAGAGGAAGATGTTTATTGTATTGTATTATTTTATTTTAAATTATTTGACCTTTAAGACCTCTCTATTTCGAAATCCCGCTCTCCAAGAAAAAGTCTTTAATATTTCTCTTGTTTTCCCCATTCGTTCTCCGATAGAAGAGACGGCCGACTGGGAGAAGGAGCTGCAGCAGGAGCTTCAGGAGTACGAGGTGGTCGTCGACCCAGAAAATCGCGACGATAACTGGGACCGTGAGATTGAGGAGATGCTGCAGGACGACAGCTAAAGCGTGACAGCGCCTCCTCTGGTGTGGAGGACACACTCCTGTGCTCAAATGAAGAAATCAGCAGGACGTTTCTACTATTTCCTTAATCTGGACTGAAATATCAGGATTTCCTATAAGAATGTTTAATAAATGTATTGTTAGCAGCAGAGGGATTCGGTGAGGTGCCAACATGCACAGAACAAAGATCGTAATTAGTGAGAACACACAAATCAGATGTAGTTTGCTGATTTATCTTTTATTTCTGACTAATTTCTGCAATGAAGACCTTCTTTCAGAGGCGTACAAGCAAACCGAAACTCAAAACGCTGAACGGTTGTAGTGCTCAAACACTAAAAGCGCACATATCGAGTCCATAAACACTTTAGCGTTGTGTGTAAGCAAACGTTTTAATGGCTTGTCATTCCTTTATTTGTTTTTGGTTGTTGATTCGGTATTTGTGCTCTGATCATCGTCTGGCAGGTTTTTGGTGAAGTTAATGTTTGGTTTCTCTGGAGCGTCTGAAATAAAATTGAATTCCATACACGTTTATTCATGCAACATAACCATATGTTTGTAAGGTGAGAGGTTTAATATAACTTTGTGTTTGTTTGTTTTTTACTTGCACCTTGTCTATCACTTCAAAGCTGAATAATCATGATTTTGCTGCAGTAAATAAAGTCTAAAATTCTCTCTTTTCTATTTTCTCGTTCAGTTTAATACACTGTGCTACATTTACAGTCAGTTTATAATGTAATAATGGAAATTAAAAGAAAAAAGTAACATTTAATGTGTCTTTACTGTTATTCTATATGCATATACCCGTTATTTAATGACATGTTTGTATGCATGTGTGCGTTATTTAATGGCACGCATGCATGTGTTTTTACCGTTTTTACATGTCGTTTGTTCGTCTTGAACACTACACACGTGGACATAATGGCGTTATTCGGGTTGCCAAATGCTTTTGGTCTGCTGAATTCGCCTTCGCTTATCACATTAAACCCAATAGATACCAGAGATACATATATGTTTTTTATGGTGTAGAAACATTCAATTTCATTCAGTGTTCATGTGTTGATAATGCAATTTAAAATTGTTAATACATGCCATTTTTAAATAATAATAATAACAACAAAAACAATGCTTTGCATTGTAACAATTTATGAATAAATCTAGTATGGCACAGGTAGCCATAATGATTTTTTTACTTTCTTTTAAATATTATTTCTGTGTTTTTGTTTTGTTTTTGTTAATGCGTATTGTTTGTGTGTTGTGGAGGGTTATGTTTACATTGTATCGCTGTTCTAATACGTTTCAGGGTTATTATAGTTCACTAAAACGACAACTAAAACCATAAATGAAGCTTTATTTCAAGGCATCATTTCTCACTTTCGTGTAGTTTAACGTCTTGTACTAAAATAACTAAAAACTAAAATAAAAATGAATAAACTATAAACACACACGCACGCACACATAAAGGAGAACTACTAAAAATTACAAAAACAAGCAAGAAGAATTACTAAAACTTTTTAAAAAAATTATATATAAAAAATACGATTTATCGTGATTAATTGCATCCAACATAAAAGTTTTTGTTTACGTTATATATATATATATGTGTGTGATCTGTGTATATTATGTATGTATAACATGCATGTATATATTTAAGAAAAATATGTTATGTTTATATATTAAAAATATTTATATATATAATGTAAATTATATGACTATAAATATATACACGTAAATATTTTCAAAATGCTGTATGTGTGTGTATTTACATAATAAATATACACAACACACATATATTCAGTGTTGGGGAAAGTTACTTTTAAAAGTAATGCATTACAGTATTGCGTTACTCCATAAAAAAGTAACTAATTACGTTACTTTTTATGGAAAGTAGTGCGTTACGTTACTTTTGCGCTACTTTTTAAATCTGGACAGGGCTTGCTTG
>NW_015506172.1:289126-300734 GCF_001515645.1 Sinocyclocheilus grahami
ACACTTCAGCAATAAACAAACACACACAGATGTTCGTCTAGAGTAATGTGTGCTTATTAGTACGCTTGAACCGGATCATCAGAAGCTAATAGAATGGGATTAAATACATAAAGCATATTTGTGTTGTTTAATATTTAATTATTGCAGGTTTGCTTCATATTCTGAGTTGCATTGTTTTTATTCATTTTGAGGAATACTGAAACTGTGTTGTTGTTTTTTTGTGAGTGAGATGAATTAATGCATATTTATGTTAGAGCTACAGTAGCATCTGATTTCTCTCAACATGGCGACAGCAGAGCTGTCAATCAATACATTGAAGAAGAAAAAAAGTAACTTGCGTTACTTATTTGAAAAAGTAACTCAGATATTCTCTTGTGAATTAAAAAGTAATGCGTTACTTTACTAGTTACTTGAAAAAGTAATCTCGCGTTACTTGTAATGCGTTACCCCCAACACTGCATATATAATGTAAACAAAAAGTTTTATTTCGCATGCGATTAATCGTTCGACAGCACTACTCTCTCAGAGAGCCAGAGGAGGATGTTTATTTTTAATATTGCATATATTTTGATATTTCGTTTATGCTGTTCTTGCCATCTTCCGTGTGGTGGGATTTTATTTAATTTATTTAATATTTATTAATTACGTTGTTTTGCTGTGCGTCTGCGAGGAGGGATGTAAGCGGAGGATCTGGCGTCTCGCGCTCAGTCCGCAGCGGGAGCTGATGGAGGCGCGATGGCTCCGTTTCCCGACGAGGTGGATGTGTTTACCGGGCCTCACTGGCGCATGAAGCAGCTGGTGGGGCTCTACAGCGAGAAGGTTAGTTTCTGACACGTCTTACGTCTTATTTTACCCCCTGAGGGAGTTTTTTAACTCGTTTAATGGTGTGTTTTGAGGAGCGCTAAGTGTTAGCTTGACGGCTAATATAAACAAACCGAGTTTAATGTGACCGTCTGATCTCACATCAGCACAGACACTTCATTTCATCTTTATTTGTATGTATTATTCACACTGTATCCCATTCGTATCCTTAGACGGAGGCTATGAGAGTTAAACAAGCATGTCTGATCCCAGATCTGTGCAAAACACGTTATTAAACGCGATGTAAACAGCATCGTGACTTGCATACGGTTGCATTTATTGTGAATGTCTGATCTCGGAGCTTTAAAAACCCGTCGTTTGTATCGACTGATAATGATATAAACACTCAGGCTCCTCCTAACCCACGTGACATATGGAAATAAATACGCAGTGTCTGATAATATTGCAATGTATTGAAAACCATTATTCTTCTATTTATTGATTTGCTAGCACAGTATGAAGCTCTCACTGCCTCGTATGTAATCGTGTGTAGCTTTAAATCCTGCACGGGACATCACACAGTCTGATTATGTAAGATGACGCGGGTGTGTGTGTGTGTATGTGTGTGTTTGCTGTGTCAGTAGGTTTGTTGTGTTTAGTGCATGCACACACTCACACACACACTCTCTCTCTCGTATCTCAGCTGCAGGGTCGACAGCGTCTGAACTCTTGAGACATATGACACACGTTCAGCGTAGGCCTGTCGCAATAATCAATATATTAACTTATCGCGCAATATATGTACATGACCTCAATCATTTTTGGTGACGCAATATATCGCTCATTATATTTACTTAAACATTAATGTCACCATGTTTTGTACATTGCACTTGCGCCTGTGTCTTCTTGTACATAATGTGTAGTCATGAGGTGCTCGTTCAGATTTAACAAATGCTTCTACAAACAATGCTTCATCTGCAGTTATGATCTTGTTTAGGAATCTGTGTCTTTGTGCGTACGTACATCTGAGTGCTGAGTAGTGCTTGTGTTTCTCAGCAATAGTGTGCACCCTTCATTTACAGAGAAAAGAAGGTCAGGGAAAATCTGTAGATGGAAAAATCTCCATAATTAAAATTTTTTTTGTTACTTTGCACTTTTCGTTAGAAAATGTTTATTTACTATTTATTCAAGTTTTTAAGGTATCTAATATTTTTTCATTTCCATGATCTAAATATTCTTAAGAATTAAAAGTTTATCATTTGGAAGTGTAGGCCTTCTTGCATTATTATGCTGTTACATTATGATTATATATTCAGTGGCATAAAATGGTCTTTAAAATGACAATAATATCGCTTATCGCAGTTATTTCTAAAATAACAAACTTAAAAAGTATGTATAAAAACATATATATATATTTTTTTTAATTATTTAGTTGGATTTTATTTTTTAATTATCTATTTTATTTATTTGTTATAATCACGTCATTTAGTCATTTTAATCTATTTATCCAATTAGTTATATTTAATGTTTTATTTATTTTTATCTTGTTTGTATTTTTATTTTCCTATATAAACATATTTAAATTTTTTTTGTTTAGTTCTTAATTCATTTAGTTAGGATTTATTTTTATTTTCTGTTTTTATTTGTTGGTTTTAATCAAGGTTTTATTGATTTAATGTATGTTTTAAATTTATTTTAATATTTTTTTATTTTAATCTATTCATTAAATTCGTCAGATGTTTTATTCTATGTATGTTAATTTTTAATTTTTTTTTTTTTTTTCACTGTAACCATTTAAAAAACTAACAAAAATGACAAAAACAAACAACAAAATAAAATTATAATTAAAACTGATGCAGTATTTCAAAGACATGATTACACTAAAATAACACATTAATAAAAAATAAAGCAGATACACAAAGTTCAGCAGCAGCAAAAACAGCCATTTATTTGCAATGGCCAGAGAAAAGCTGGAAAAATGTTAATGGATAAACGTTTTAAATTATTATAAGAAACTATATTTATATTTAAAGTGGGCGTCAAGATAAAATACTATTTTTTTTTTTAATGTATTTAAACAAAACTGCTGTTCTGAATCATCCAAAAGGTTTTAGTCTTCGATGGCAAAGTCCATTTTGACATTTCAGGCCAAACTTGCCAATTATTTATATATATATATATATAATAACTGCAGTTATGAAATCATCTGCACACTGTGTTTCTCAGTGCTGTCGGTCTGGAGAGTGAATATGCTCACGTGTCTCAGGAGCACGCTCCTTTATTAAGAGATGGCTGGTGAATCTGTGTGTTTCAGAGCGAGTGCGAGCAGCTGAATTACGCGCAGCAGCTGAAGGAGAGGCTGGAGGCCTTTACCCAGGACTTCCTTCCTCACATGAAGGAGGAAGAGGAGGTGAGACTGAGGTTACATTAGAGCACTGTTTCTGTTTATATTACTGCTCACAAAATACATGTCTGAATTACATCAGATGTTATTCAAATTGGTCAGAGTTACTTTAAGGTGTACCATACAGTTCTGTAAGCTGAATCCCTGTTTATTTTATTTTATTTGTTTTGATTTGATTTTTTTTCTTTCTTTCATTATTTTGTTATTTTATTTTAAAGTATCTCCTGAGATTCAATTAATAATACTTTATAGATGTACCACATGATTCTGTAAGCTGAATCCCTGTTTATTTTATTTATTTTAATAATATTTAATAATACTTTAAGGCATATCATACGATTCTGTAAGCTCATTCCCTGTGATTTAATTTAATTTTAAAGTCAATCAATTATTAATTAATTATCAATTAAACTTTCAGCAAAAATAATGAGCCTTTAAGTTTTATTATAAATCTATTAGTCATGTTTATATATAATACCAGTGTTATATTTTGATTGTTTTAATTTTTATTTATTTCTAAAATATCCACCAACCTTCCAAAGTTTGGGGTCTGCAACATTTTTTACATTTTCTTTAAGTCTCTTCTGCTCACCGAGGCTGCATTTATTTGATCAAAAATACAGTAAAAATTCTGAAATATTATTAATATTTAAAACAGCTGTTTTCTATGTGAATATCTGTTAAACTGTAATATATTTCTGTGATGCGCAGCTGTATTTTCAGCATCATTCAGCATCAGTCTTCAGTGTCACATGATCTTCAGAAATCAGTATAATATGCTGATCTGCTGCTCAAGAAACATTTCTGATTATTATCAATGTTGAAAACAGTCGTGCTGCACAATATTTTTGTGGAAACTGATACATTGTATTTTTCAGGATTCACAGATGAACAGAAAGTTCAAAAGAACAGCATTTATTTGAAATAGAACTCTTTTGCTACATAAATGTCACTTATACTATATAATGAACTTTAATTGTGCAGTGGCCCCCTAGAAACCTCTGTTTCTGACTGGATCTGGTCACTGCTGTAGCTAAAAGTGCATTCTCTTAATGACACGTGGCTCCGGACTGCGATCAAATGTTTGTACAACCTTTTCAGAGAGAAATTGTATAGAAATTGTCATTGAGAAATTATCCAATTTAAATGTTTTTTTTTTTTTTAATGGGATGACCAAAATATACTTTGTGGTAAACAAACACTTGTTTAAAATAAGATGTAAAAAAGACATCAAATTACCACTATAACCAGTAGATGGCAGCAGAGGAGCACTTACCGAGTATTAGTCGTTCCTTTCCACTTTTCTTTTTGCTTTATATCATGATATTATAAAATATCAAATCATCAAGAAATGAAATTGTCAAAGTTTTGCACTTTTCGTGTGTATGACGTAAGAAAAGTCACAAAGTGCCTTGAGTAAAAAAAAAAAACGAACGAACTTTTGTTCAATTTGTGACCGAATCACACAAAGTAAAGAGCGCTCCTTTCATAACCGTATAATTCCGTATAATGCTGTAACAAGAATAATGGTACATTTAATGAGAGTAGAATATATATTATGAAACGGAGAGTTCCGGTCCTTGATTCTGATTGGCTATGTTTCTGAGGAACTACATTGTTTGGTGGAAGAATACTGTGTTTATTAATATCATTACACTTTATTTGCTCCGTTTTATTTTGTGAAACCTTGCTACGTATATGGAAAAAACGTTTTATAAACGCAATAATCCCCGTGAAGCCGTGGTTCAGACTTCACAGGGCTTATTGCTTTTTTTTTTTTCCTCATATAAAAATGATTTGCACAGTACCATTGTTAATAAAAGTAAATTTTGTATGCCTCCCAACTCAAGCTCAGTGCTTTACATTCAGTCAAATGTGCGTTACCAAGAAATAAGCATGCAGTATTATTAGTAAGTGCAGAACATTAGTGTTTTAATGATTACGTTATCTTTCACTGCTCTTCAGTGTTAGACTGGAGCCCTGCAGTGGTGTGTGTTTCTGTCTGATGTTTGTGCGCGTGTCCTCAGGTGTATCAGCCCATGCTGATGGAGTACTTCACGTACGAGGAGCTGAAGGCCATCAAGCGGCAGGTGATGCTGCAGCACTGCAGTAATCTCTCGTGGAGCTCCGCCGCAGACCTGCTGAAGGGCCTGAACCTCTGGAGCCACGCCGAGGAGCTGCGCAAGGCCTTCAAATACTCCGACCACGAGAAGACCGAGGACGGTGAGTGAACCGCACAGACATCAGCCACAGAAGAGGAAACCTCACACACCTCCACATTAGCCCCAATGCTGGAAAAATAATGTTCTATCAATTCTCTAAGCGAGGGGAGCAGATAGTTTAAAGCCGCTGTAGAAAAGATCATTCCAGGATGACACACAAGTTTTCAATACTTGGAGAAGATCCCTTTATCCATTAAGCATGTTTTATTAGATTGTGCTGTTTTAACTCCTTTGAAGAGATTTTTAACACCGCTTAAGCCACATACAGTTTTGGAGTTTTTAGCAAAAATGAATTATAACGACATGACATAATTCAGCCGTAATATTTCTCGCCGTGAAAATAGCTACGGAAGTGTTAAACGCAAGCAAACAAACAAACAAACATCCACAAAAGGGTTTAGATTCTTCAAATAAGGTAATTAAGAATAGCCATAAATATTAGTATATTGTAGTTTTACTGTATAATAATAATTGTAATGATAACAGTTCTACTGTATATTTGTAAGTCGCTTTGGATAAAAGCGTCTGCAAAGTGACTAAATGTAAATGTATGATAACAATATTTGTATTTATTAATAATAATAGTTATATTTTTCTATAGACTTGTAATTTTTTGTCATGCTTAGTATTTTTTTTTATAGTAATTTCGTATTTTGTTGAATATTTTATTCAGGAAAAACAACCAACAATAATAATAATAATAACTATTATTATTATTATTAGAAGTAGCAGTAGTAGCAGTATACTATCAGTGTGACTATTATTGTATAGTTATATTGATATATGATCAAAACGTTTTGGCCCCTTTAAGCTCTACAAACTCATTTTGATCTCATTGATGTTTATTTATTAGTTTTAGGTTATTTATTTAAATGTTATATTTATAGAATATATTTATTAGTTATCTAATTTATATTGCATTTATTTTTATTTGTTTTTCAGTTGAATAATATTTAATTATATTTAATACAAATAAATGCATGTTTCCAAAAGCAGTGATTAAATAAAATCATGATTTCAATGTTGACAAGAATAATCATAATTTTGATTTTTGTTTTGTTGTCTTTTTTTTTCATATGATTTTCTAAGCCGAATACCTTTTTTAATTTTTTTATTTAAAGTGTCTCCTGACATTCAATTAATAATCTAACCTTTCGACATAAATATAATGAGCTGGCGTTACATTTCATTATGAATTTATTAATCATGTTTGTAGAGTGTATGTATTTTTTTAATACACTCTACAATATTAATTTAAACATATATTATATCTATAAAATATATAATATTTATTATTATTTGACTTGGTTATCAATTTTCATTTGTTTTTCAGTTGAATTATATTTAAAGTTATCAAATAAATGCATGTTTCCAAAAGCAATGATTAAATAAAATTGATTTCAATGTTGACAAGAATAATCATAATTATGATTTTTACCATAATTGCGCAATAAAACTAGAAACATCATAAATAATAAAAAAATATTTCATGCCACTTTGTTGCCCCCTTCTGAGTTAAAAAGTTATTTTTAATTAAATATTATTTGATTTTAAAAAAACAAACAGATTAAGTTTTTTTTTCCTTTAGAATATTGGAATTATTATAATAATGATTATATATATATATACACATACAGTGTTAAGTCGCTGGGGGATATTTGTAGCAATAGCCAACAATACATTGTATGGGTCACAATTATACATATTTCATGCCACTTTGTTGCCCCCTTCTGAGTTAAAAAGTTATTTTTAATTAAATATTATTTGATTTTAAAAAAACAAACAGATTGTTTTTTTTTCCTTTAGAATATTGGAATTATTATAATAATGATTATATATATATATACACATACAGTGTTGAGTCGCTGGGGGATATTTGTAGCAATAGCCAACAATACATTGTATGGGTCACAATTATACATTTCTCTTTTATGCCAAAAATCATTAGGATATTAAGTAAAGATCATGTTCCATGAAGATATTTTGTAAATCTCCTACCGTAAATATATCAAAACGTAATGTTTGATTAGTAATATGCATTGCTAAGAACTTCATTTGAACAACTTTAAAGATGATTTTCTCAATATTTAGATTTTTTTGCACCCTCAGATTCCAGATTTTCAAATAGCTGTATCTCGGCCAAATATTGTCCTATCATAACAAACCATACATCAATGGAAAGCTTATTATTCAGCTTTCATGTGATGTATACATCTCAATTTCAAAAAATGGACCCTTATGACTGGTTTTAAGTCACGTTTAGTTGTTTAGTTGTCTTTAGGCTGTGATATTATTGATTGGATGTTTGATTTCCTCTCTCACATGCTCTGGGTTACGTCAGCTTGAGCGGAGGAGCCAGCCGCTGATTTCTCAATGTGTTTCCGCGCTGAAGTAAATCTGAAGTTCCCCGCTCTGACTGTAGATCATCTGAGCTGGTGATGTGTAAGCTGTGCCGTGGCTTGTTTTCCTCAGAGCGGGGCAGCGGGCTCGCGTCGGTCTCGGTGCTGCCGCAGGAGCTGCTGCTGCGGATCTTCAGGTTTCTGGGGCCGGAGGATCTGTGCCGCTGCGGACAGGTGTGCAGCGTCTGGGCTCAGGTGGCCAAGACCGGATCCCTGTGGAGGCACCTGTACCCCGTCCGCTGGGCTAGAGGTGCGTTACATCTCTGTCTGCTTTATTATTCAACACCAGTAAGTGCAGAGAAACCTGGGGTTATAATAGAGCCACATCGAAACCGGCATGAAAGTTAAAAGTTAGGTCGACTTTATTATGATATTGTGAAAAAACGTAGGAACTTGATTTTATCTATTGCTGTTCGCTGGATTGTGAAAAGTGAGTTGCGCACTGCACACGTATATTTGCAACATATTTGATCTAATTATTTTAAGCTAATTTATTTATTGTTTTATATATTTATTTAAATCTATAAAAAAACCTGTTAAGACAAGTTTCTAACAAAAAAATGCTTAGTAGATGCATGATGCTTTTAAAGTCAACGAGTCATTATATTAAATGCTAAATATTATAAATATATTATATTCAAATAAATATATTTTTCTATATATATATATAAAACGTTAAAATACATAATTAAATACATTTTATTAAATTTCTTAGATTTTTAAATGGCTTTAAAAAAATTCATGTAGTTGTCATTTTGTAAGAACTTTAATTCTATGTTCTATAATGTTTTTTTATGATTTATTATTATTTTTTTATATTCATTGTATATTCAGCTATTTTATTTTATTATTATTTTATTTTTATTTTTTGCATTATTATAGTATTAGATGATACGGCTTTAAATAAAATTTGTGATAAATAATTGTGATCTCAGTATTTATCAAAATTATTGTAATTATATATATATTTTTTTTTTACCATAATCAAGCAGCTCTACCACAGATGGATCATTCACAGTAAGACCAGTAACTTAATAATAATAATGAATAATTATTATTAAAAATAAATAAACAGAACATATTGTAAATTTCGATTTTGTCACTTTGTCGCCCTCTTGTGACCGCACTTGATCAGTGGCGTTATTTAGAGGTTATTATTAGGTTTCCAATAATTAAACAATGTGCAGTCACAGTTGGTATTTTGGCTTTATATATGATCAGACACTTGCACTTAACATTTTCTGAAAATCATGCTCAAATGGAGTTAAGGTTTTTGACAAGTGAATGGCAGAGGTAACGTTATGTGTTCTGTCGCACAACATTTTCATCCATTTACAGGTTATGAAGTTTATTGTAGCTATATGGACGCTCAGTTTTTCTTGTTTAATACAATTGGCCAAAATCTCATGATATAAACGATGAACCGCTATGCACAGGATATTTAAAACATACAAAAGTATATTGGCTACAACAAGATGGCAAACACTTCAAACACACACAAACATTAGCCTTTCTAGACAGTTCTTGAGTAAAGTGTTTAAGGGTGGAGTTATGAGGTTTGACTGACAATTTGAGGATCCAGTGGCGTTACGAGGTTTAGTCACAAGCTCTTTTGAATGCTTTTCATTGCTTAAATGTTTGTAAAACCCACAAACAGACATAGCGATGACCAATAGCACTGATTTAAGCCCCGTTCACACCAAGAACGATAACTATAAAGATAACGATATTAGCGTCTATGAGGACAATAGAAGCAATCAAAACTAACAAGAGAGCAATGATATACAAGTGCTATAACAAGTCTCGGTTAACTTAACGCAGCACACCTAGCAAGGTTTTTTAAATTAAATAATAAATAAAGAAACCGATAGAATAGAGGAAGCTAGTGTTAGAGGCCTTTTTATGCTTTTGTTAATTGTATAATAAATACAAAGAAAACAAATAGAATATTAGAGAAGCTAGTGTTATTTAAAAAAAAAAAAGACGACAAGCAGTTTGTAAATGAATAGTGCAAGTCTAAAAGAGGCACTTTTTTTTTTTTACTATAGAATTAAAATAGAGAGTGCTAGAGTTAGAGGGTCAAATAAAGGTCACATGAGTTATTTGAAATTTTTAATCTAGTTAAATCAATTAAAGATTAAATTGAGTACGTTGCATTGTGGGATACAGTATCCCAGACAGTGTGATCTGATGAGTTAACTGTGTGTAGGGGACTATTACTGCGGTCCCCCGGGCGAGTCGGACCTGGAGCCGGATGAGGATTGGGTGAAGAGTCTGCAGGACGAGGGACGAGCCTATCAGGAGTGGGACGAGGACGCAGACGTGGATGAATCAGGTGAGCCTGGCCTCGCCGCGCCGCTCAGAGCTGCCCTTCCCATGATCCTCCGGGCCGCAGCTCAGCCGTGTGTTACTCTGTGTGTTCAGAGGCGGCGGCGGAGGAGTCTCCAGACATTAGTGCGGTTCAGAGAGAGAAGAGGCTGCTGAATGGGATCGTCCAGAACCTGCTGCCCGCCGTCGGTCCGTCTGTGCGCTCGCTCAGTCTAGCCTACAGCTCGGCCGTCTCCAGCAAGATGGTGCGTACGTCTGCAGTGATTGTATGATGGTGAAACATGTGACCCTGCAGCACAAAAGCAGTGTTAAGTCGCTGGGGTATATTTGTACAATATACATTGTATGGGTCAAAATGATAAATTTTTCTTTTATGCCAAAAATCATTAGGATATTAAGTAAAGATCATGTTCCATGAAGATATTTAGTAAATTTCCTACCGTAAATATATCAAAACTTAATGTTTGATTAGTAATATGCATTGCTAAGAACTTCATTTGAACAACTTTAAAGATGATTTTCTCAATATTTAGATTTTTTTGCACCCTTAGATTCCAGATTTTCCCATAGTTGCATTTCAGCCAAATATTGTCCGATCCTAACAAACCTTACATCAATGGAAAGATTATTTATTCAGCTTTCATGTGATCTAAATTTTTAAAAATTGACACTTAAGGTTTTGTGCTCCAGGGTCACACATTATTTCCGTGATTTTTACTTCCTTCGAAAGTAGACATGACTAAAATGTGTACAGAAAACATTTAAGATTTATGTGTGGGGTTGTTTTTGGGCCTAAAGTCCTTTTCACACTGAGCGAAACAATAGATCCCTAATGGGGCTAATTTAAGCAAAAACATGAATAATGACATACGTTTTCAAATGTGGCTTGATGCTAATTGTACCTCTAATTATACTTTAAAACCCTCTACGCACACCTTGGCAATATAATTGCCATTGGCTAGTAAAATTTTTTGTTAACTCGCCAGACTGATATACTATATTACACACACACACACACACACACACACGTTTACTTGGTTATCTAAATGGGGACATTACAACCTTACCCCTCACAGAAAACTTTCTGCATTTTTACAATTTCAAAAGTAAAAAAAAAAAACTGTTTACTTTATTTGAACAGTTTTACAAATGAGGACATCCACAAATTGAGGTTTTTGCCGATTTTGTCAGGCTTTGCTCACTTTTGGGTACAAATTTGTCCCCAAAATATGGTGAAGTAGGTACACACACACACATGATTCCACCCAATCAGCTTATCTTTGTAAAATGGAACAGCTTCTTAAATAACTGAATGTGCACTCTTAACTTCAGCCAATCAAGCATTATATTTTGATATTATGATAATTAAGCACTATTTAATGATAGAACTATTGATTATTATTAAAACTTCCTAACATAAAATGAATGCATAATTGTTATTTTAACTGAACTTA
>NW_015506172.1:302280-311257 GCF_001515645.1 Sinocyclocheilus grahami
CAAAGAATGAATTTGCATCTTCATTCAGACCAATGCGGAAAGACCAACAAGTGGGCGGGCAATATGCTAATGTTTCATGTTGATGTCAACATTAAAAATGGCTTGGGATTCGTTTTAAAAACGACTCGTTTCAATGATTCAGAGTCGACTCTTTCTTTTGAGAGACAATAACTTTATACACAGTGCACTTTCAGATTTAACACTGCAGGATGTTTTCATTCACTTAGAGCTGTGTTACACACTGCATGAAAGGTCATTTTCAGAAATCCATAATAACAAACATTCAATTAACGTGTGTCCACCAAAGCTTTTTTAGCCAGCAGGCACTCTTCTAAAAACGGCCAGCTGGTGGAGCTTTGTTTGCAATGATTTGAGTTACCAGCAATATTAACTTCTCCATTGTGGTTCAGTCATTTTACAAAGTAGGTCGGTGTAGTATTTGTCCCACCCCTCCTCCACCGTGATTGGACGGCTGGGTAAGAAGTGACAGTGAAAAGCTTTTTTAGCCAGCAGGCACTCTTCTAAAAACGGCCAGCTGGTGGAGCTTTGTTTGCAATGATTTGAGTTACCAGCAATATTAACTTCTCCATTGTGGTTCAGTCATTTTACAAAGTAGGTCGGTGTAGTATTTGTCCCACCCCTCCTCCACCGTGATTGGACGGCTGGGTAAGAAGTGACAGTGACGAGCGCTGCGTTTTAGTTGTGAACTCCCAGCTACAAAAAAAGAAGAAAAGGCAAAGACCGAGCAAACGAGCTTGTGAAATATTATGATAGCATTGCATCAGAATGCAGTGTCATCAGTTTGCCAAAAAGAACACAGAACGTTTTACACACCATTTATACGTGGTATTTTCATGAATTCAAAAGTTTACGCTCTGCTTGTTTGATGAATGAGGCCCGATGTTTTTAATTGTTTTATAATTAAATTATTATAAAGGTATAATCTGTGAGCTATGATCTAACTAACATTATATTTTGGTAGGATAACTTTGACTATTAATCATATTTACTAGTCTGTCCTTCTAAATCTTATTCTTTTTAAAATTATTATTACATTTAATTAATAGTTTTTTTAATTCCCAAAAAGGTTTCATTTGGGACCTGCAATCTAATCTAATCATTATTATATTATACTTATATTACTTATGTTATATTGTATGTCTATGAAATATAGTTATTATATAAAAATTGAAAGATACCTTTAACTATTAAGCATATTTTCCTGCTTTTATTGTTATTACATTTTTTATTACTAAAATGAATTAATACTTAAAAAAGGTTTAATCTGGGAATTATATAATATAATGTAATATAACATAATATAATTATTATATTAAATTTTATTTTCTATTAGATATATTATAGTACTATATTTTTATGAAATATATTTATTATATTGTAATTTTGTAAAATAACTTTGACTATTAAGCATTACATTTTAAATAGGGTAACTTGTAATCCGTAACCTATTATATTTCCAAAGTAACCTTCCCAACACTGCCCATTTGCAATCGTGAATATTACAACTTTCCGTTTTTTCCAGCTGGGCGGAGTTTGGGGCGTGTCGTACTCTGGAGCGGCTGGATCTCTCGGGATGCGACAAAATCACGGACCGCACGCTAAAGATCCTGTCGCTGGGATTGGGTGACTTAACATCGCCCTGCCTGGATCGTGGAGCCAAGCTGCTGAAAGCCCCACCCTCTCCAATCAAATTCCAGGACGAGTGTTCCCTCCCACTAATGGGACGCAGCTGCCAGGATCTCATTTTCAAGCGGAGACCTGGTGGGCGTGGCTCCGGTTGTGGCCCCGCCCACGTCTGGGTTCTCGACCCAGCCAAACTCGCCGACATAGAGGATGCGGCCGATTGGAGCAGACGAGGGGGCGTGTCTGCACAGGAAAGTGGGCGTGGCTGTATTTTAGAGCCGCAGGGAGGTGGCGGCTCATGCTGCTGTAGGAAGAGCCAGAGGCGGAGCTTCAGGACTGGTATTAGCTCCTCCCACTGGAAGTACGGCTCTATGGGCGAGGCCCTCTGTGGTCACTCCACCTGCTGCACCTCTGACATGGCGCTCTGGACTATGAGAGAAGCGCACTGTGACCTCCAGGCCACCGGGGGCAGTGTTGAGTTTCGGACTAAATGCTCGTTTGAGGGTGAAACTTGCCCCGAGCATCACAACAGGACTGACCAATCAGGAGCCTATCGGGCGCTCGGGTTCCTCAGCCTGTCTGGATGCTATCAGATCACGGATCTCGGCCTGAGGTACGAAATAAATGCTCTCTCGTAAGCGATTTGTTGTCATAATGCCACAGTTTCAGTAGTCAGTGGAAATACCTGAGAAATTTCATGATTCTTTAAACAAATTAGATACGTCGGTGAAAGCAAATATGCTATTAAATACATTCCTTTATTTAAAAAGTTTAATTAAAATTAAATGTAAACAAAACAAGTTTTCAAGTTCTCAGTGAAGTAAAAATTATCAGATTTCTCAAGCAAATATTTAGGTCAATATTATATTATATATATATATATATAGAGAGAGAGAGAGAGAGCCCTATGATTTCTGCTTTGTTTGCCAAAAATAGTTGAATTTTTCAATAATTAAAAGATAACTGAAATTAATGTTTTATGCCTTAATTTAGAAAGAATTTAATTACACAACACAAAATTTCTGAGGAAAAAACATTTCATAAGGCTATTTTAATAATACATTTGAATAAATTAAGTTGGTTTTATGCATTGAAATGATTAGAAATGCTAAAACACAGAATTAAAAAAAACGAAACATTTCATAGGGCCCCAAGCATGTAGTTTTTGTTAAACTTTTAATGAATTGATATGACATTGTGTAAGATTCATTATTTTAATTAATTAGACATGCTTTTTGATTAATAAAAAATAATTGAACCATTAAAAAGGAGTCTAGAAAAATTAAAACGGAATTTGGTAAAAAAATAAAAAGGATTTCATAGGGCCTTACATATACTGTTTATATATATATATATATATATGTGTGTGTGTAGATAGTATAGCGAGAGAGATATATTGGTAGATTATTTTTGTGTATTTTTAATATTTATATATTTAATAATATAATTAAGATTTGTTAACATATGGTTATTAAACATTGTTTTAGCATTTTGGTTATGCAATTTTATTTATTTATTTTTCTTTAAATTGTTGCATTTATCTTATTTTTTTCAGTTTAGTTTTAATAATTTTAGTACATAGCCGTGTACTTATTTCAGATTTCTAATCGTCTAATTTTTGATAAAAAGTAAAAAATGTCCCCCCCCCCCATTTTTTTTTCTCACATTTCACTATTTTTGTAAATAGTTTTGTAAATAGTTTTTGGCAACCGTAACAATGCTGGCTATTAAAGAGTTAACAGTGAATTGGATTACAAGCCGTATGAATACAAAATTAACTCTAAGTCATACAAAGCATTGATAAAGATGTCATGATGCTTTTGGGCTCTCATGCTACTCTGAAATCCTGACTTTTGTTATTGAAATCACACACGCACGTCTAGACGGTGCAGAAAGCAGACAGTGTCTGAAGGTTTGTGTTTGTGTTTGTTGCAGGTGTCTGTCTCAGCGAGGAGGACTCCCTCTGCTGCTGCATCTCAATCTCTCCGGCTGTCTGCTCATCACGGGGGCGGGGCTTCAGGAGCTGGTGTCCGTTTGCCCCTCCCTCAACATCGAGCACTTTTACTACTGCGATAACATTAACGGTAACACACTCACACATAGACAGAACGTACTCGCGCTGCTTCATACCAAGCGTCCAGCCATACAGTCTCCACGAATAAAGATCGTCCAAACTGTGCTGCGGGGTTTCTGACAAGCCAGTAATAATAAATAATGAGTAACACCTTATTTTAAGGACCAAATGCTCACTATTAACTAGTTGCTTATTGGCATGCATATTACCAGCAAATTGGCTGTTTATTAGTACTTATAAAGCATGTATTAATGCCTTATTCTGCATGAGCATATTTTAGATCCTTTAATCTTACTCCAACTACCTTACTAACTATTAAAAACCCGAAAATTGAGTTTTTTTTAAGCAAAAGTTGTAGCTAATAGTTAGTTAATAGTACAGATGTAAATGTGACCAAATAATGTTTTATTTTGAGGGTTTTGATTTAAAAATTATTTATTTTTAATATTTATTTTATAAATGAATAATAAAAATAAATAAATGTGAATCAAAATGGAACCCTATTTTGGGCTGACATTTTTTTTTATTTCAAATAATAAAAAGTTAAAATCAAAATATGTATATATATATTTTTTTATTTTACATACTAAAAAAAGAGAAAATATTTTGCTATTTTAGTATCTTTGAGATACTATTAATATTAATAATATAATATTTTATTTTTTATGTCTTGGTTCATTTTAAAATTTGAGTTTATATATATATGTATATGTAGGCTATATGTATGTGTGTGTATACAGTGGGTACGGAAAGTATTCAGACCCCCTTAAATTTTTCACTCTTTGTTATATTGCAGCCATTTGTGAAAGGAACTGATTGATGTATATTTGTAAATAATTCAATTGTCCACAGTCTCCTTTCCGATCACTTGGGATGAATTTTGAGTGCTTTAAGATGTTATTTCGACATTGTGTAGGTTTTTTTTTTGTTTTGCTTTGAGTTTTTCACCCAGGCGCATTTAGAACGTCTCAAGCTCAAATCTGACTTTACTGAACCGGTACTTTAGGTTTGATGTTAAAATCACCTTCTTTGGTTCCCCTACTCTGGACTTAAAAGTTTGTGAATAGGAAAATACTCTAGATGAGTTAATAGGCCTGAGTTCACAAGCTCATTGAGTTGTAGTTTGTCAAATGATGCAGGTGTTTTGGAAAACAACCAGAAGCTGTATTATTGTGTTTAATACCTGATGTGGGAATGACTGGATGAGTGCCGGATTTTAGTTGTCTCTTCAGCTGCATCGAGCGAAACATCATCTGTGACTAAATATCTGGCAACCGTTTCAAACTAGGAGCGTTTTCCCAGACTTCAAGCGTTGGTTGGTTAAAAAAGTGGTTTGTGAACTGTAGTAAGTCCTGGGTATGTTATACTTGTTAAAGGAACACCCCACTATTTTTGAAAATGGGCTCATTTTCCAACTCCCCTAGAGTTAAACGGTTGAGTTTTACCGTTAGCGGTAGCACTTTTAGCTGTAGCTTAGCATAGATCATTGAATCTGATTAGACCGTTAGCATCTCACTCAAAAATGACCAAAGAGTTTCTATATTTTTCCTATTTAAAACTTGACTCTTCTGTAGTTACATCGTGTACTAAGACTGACGGAAAATGAAAAGTTGCTGTTTTCTAGGCTGATATGGCTAGGAACTATACTCTCATTCCGGCGTAATAATCAAGGAACTTTGCTGCCGTTCCATGGGTGCAGCAGGTGCAATAATATTACGCAGTGCCTGAAAATAGGCTTATTGGAAGTTACCTAGCTGGGGACTATTTTCAGGTGCTGCGTAATATCATTGCATCTGCTACAATATATAATATAGGAACTCTTTGGTCATTTTTGAGCGAGATGCTAACGGTCTAATCCGATTCAATTATTTATGCTAAGCTAGAGCTAAAAGTGCTACCGCCAGACCCGGAGATTGGCTGAATGGATTGGAAAACGGTAAAACTCAGCTGCTTAATTTTAGAAATAGTGGAGTGTTCCTTTAATTCTCCATTCATTCTTCAGATTTTTTTTTTTAGATGCTGCATGATCTGTTTCTTTTGGGTTCATTAGCTGACCATTAAAAGCACCTTGAGATAACATTTGTCTGTGTTGAAGTCTTTATTGAGCATGGGGTTGTCAAGCTCCAAAAAAAGGATGAAACAACAGCATAGAAGTACTATACAAGTGTCTGTATGATGTTATATTCCAAGCCATATGATGCTTTGTATGAGGAAAAGACCCAAATTTAAGTTGTTTTGCATTTCTGCTTCTGCATATTCAAACTTGGTGGTTTGTGTTTATTTACGAGACCACCACGCGAATCTGTGGTGTTTGGTCTCGATGACCTCAAACCTGCGCAACAAGTTTGAAAATGTACATGTGTGAATGAAAGAGCTGCTCTTTGATTCGTCTCGTTTTGTGTTCTGTGGAAAAAAAAGTCATATAGACTTGGAACAACATGGGGATGAGAAAAAATTGACAAAATTGGGCAAACTTCACGAATTAAATTCCCATTAATGAAAACTTTGAAAATAGGAGTTAGCTTTTCATACATGGTTCAATGTATAACGATTTCAGTACCTTAAAATATATTCCCTAAAACGTCAAGCTACCAAAAAAAAAAATTCATATCAGATTTCATTTTTTGCACTACTGATGATGCCATTTCCCCCTATGATTTATTTAAAGATTTATTTTTATTCTGGACGATTCAAGATATGAAAATCTTCACCTTAACTTATTCAGGACTGCTGGCACCTCACTTTCCACATCTGAGATATTTGTTTCTCGTCATGTCTGTTCTTATGCGTCTTTGTTTTATACAAGTTTTGTTGTTCTTGGTTCTGTTAACTACTTGCGGTGATCCGCCTTCTTGCGGCTCACTAAATTTTGCAGTTGAGCCCTGAAAGAGCCCAAATCCTGGATAAAGAGGTTGAGTGAACCTTACACACTCGCTCTGTTTAAATCTAGATTAAAGACATCTAGCCAAGCATTCACATAATGTATCTCATAACCTTGTACTTCAGCTATATCTGCGCAAATGCACATTTTCATTCTTTTGCTTGGGTTGAACACATCATCTTTGCTTTGTTGGAACAGCAGCTATGCTAATTTCTTCTCTATTTGCTTCTCTGTATCTGCCACGGGATTTGCATCCCAAGGTACCTAGGAATTACAGAAGCTTTAGTCTGGATCCAACCCTTACGATGCCAGAGATGATGCCAACCCCCCAGAAGACCTCAGATGATGCTAACACTGGAACAACATATAAAACTACCAAATTTTGCTTAATCACAACGTTTAATTGCAACATATAATCATTGCAGTTAATAGGGTTTACTGTCTGTTTGATTACGTGTAATTTGTAACTAACTGCATGATTCTTACTGTACATTTCTGCCATAGTCACCTCTAATAACCTACTGCTAAACATAATTCAGGTAGAAACTTAACATTTTCTGCAAAGATGCTTTGCAACCTGAAACGCACTATACAAATAAACTTGAATAGGTTACTTGGGAATCTGCAGACCTTTTCACAAGAGGTTGGACACATGTAGGATTTTGTAAATCCAAAGTGCAGCTATATCTGCGCAAATGCACATTTTCATTCTTTTGCTTGGGTTGAACACATCATCTTTGCTTTGTTGGAACAGCAGCTATGCTAATTTCTTCTCTATTTGCTTCTCTGTATCTGCCACGGGATTTGCATCCCAAGGTACCTAGGAATTACAGAAGCTTTAGTCTGGATCCAACCCTTACGATGCCAGAGATGATGCCAACCCCCCAGAAGACCTCAGATGATGCTAACACTGGAACAACATATAAAACTACCAAATTTTGCTTAATCACAACGTTTAATTGCAACATATAATCATTGCAGTTAATAGGGTTTACTGTCTGTTTGATTACGTGTAATTTGTAACTAACTGCATGATTCTTACTGTACATTTCTGCCATAGTCACCTCTAATAACCTACTGCTAAACATAATTCAGGTAGAAACTTAACATTTTCTGCAAAGCTGCTTTGCAACCTGAAACGCACTATACAAATAAACTTGAATTGGTTACTTGGGAATGTGCAGACCTTTTCACAAGAGGTTGGACACATGTAGGATTTTGTAAATCCAAAGTGTTCTGTCGAGTAATACAGAGCCCCTTAGGCAGGGGTCTCCAAACTCGGCCCTGGGTTTAGCTCCAACTTACCTCAACACACCTGCCTGGAAGTTTCTAGAATGCCTGGTGTAAGACCTTGATTAGCTGGTTCAGGTGTGTTTAATTAGGGTTGGAGCTAAACTCTGCAGGACACCAGCCTTCCAGGGCCGAGTTTGGAGAGACCTTCCCTAAAGCAAGACCCTCAGGCCTTTGAAGGCCACTGTCCTGCAGAGTTTAGCCCCAACCCTAATAAAATACACCTGCCTATACATTTCGAGTAAACACTTTGGTTAGGTTTTTCAGGTGTTTGGTTAGGGTTGGAGCTAAAACTCTGTAGGACAGTGGCCCTCGAGGGCCAGATTTGCCCACCAATTTACTAAAGTGGCATGGAGATGGATATGAGATTAGAGGGAAAATTGTGTTTCAATGCTTTTTGGTACCCCTGATAAACTTCGAGGTCACTCAACAAAACTTTTGCATTTCCTTGAAATTTTACATGGAGTTTTGTGAGGGAATGCAAAGTTTCTTTGGGGGCATGCAAAACATTTGTGAGAGAATGCACAAGCATTGAAATGCAACTTTTCCTCCAATTTAATATTTTTTTTATATCATATCCCTTTAGGGTCTTCGGTGGATTCTTTACAGGTAGGAACAGATTCCATATGAAACTACTTCAACTTCAGCTCACTTACCAGCGGTACATTAAGCTATCTAAAGATGCTGAAATCCACCAGTTCTTACTGTATGTCAGTGACTGGTTGCTCTGCAACTTCTGGGAGTCGGTGGTTAACAGGTTTGTATCAATCCATCAGTGAAACAGTCTTGTTTGGGTAGGACATTAGTATGACAAACGGGTCTTATACTTTAACTAAAATTGTTTTGAAGGCAACCACTTCTGTGGACCAAATTTGTTAATCACCCATCACTTTTTACCTGCTGAGAATATCCGGGTTGTTTCCAGTCTCCAAATGTCCTTTATATGTGCTGTTAATGAGGTGAGGGACTTGATCACTTCTCCAAAAGAGAACTGTGGATTAGTTGTCAGGCTTTGGAAGTCATTAGAAGTCGGCCAGCGGGATTGGACCTCCTACAAGATTTGGAGATAATCAGGAGAGGAAAGAAGG
>NW_015506172.1:312378-315457 GCF_001515645.1 Sinocyclocheilus grahami
GCAGTTGAGCCCTGAAAGAGCCCAAATCCTGGATAAAGAGGTTGAGTGAACCTGGTCTGGACTTTGTGAAGGAGGATCATGGTATCTGAGACACTGTAGAAGGACAGCTGTCCTGCCCGGTGGTCCAGATACACCCCGATCCGGTGGGACAGGGGTACACTGATCTCCGTCTCCTCGTTGTTGTGCACTAGTGCGTATCTGAACATGGAACAGTCCAGACTCCAGGAGTGCCTGTTGTACCCAAACCCACTGTCGTCTCCTTGCCCAGTTCTGTTGATGTCTTTGTATGACACTGCGAGGTCGACGCCGTACTGTCCGCTCCAGACCACCTCCCAGTAGCAGCGACCTGTCAGACCTTCCTTGCTCAGCACCTGGGCCCACGACTCAAAGCGGTCCGGATGTTCTGGATATGATTGGGGCTCAATACTGCAAGCCACAGCCTGGTTCTGTTCTGTTAACCGAAGGTTCCTGTGGGCCGTGTTTGGGTCCAGACTCAAGGGAACCAGAACTGATGAAATGAGAAACAAGGTGAAAATGCAAAACCCAAGTAAAGTCCAGCTTTACCCCAAGACCAGTCTATGCACTTACTTGGGTCTTCACAACTTGGTAAGTTGTCTTAGAATGTAAAACAGAACTTAATGTGAATGAAGTATCTTTAGCTAACAAACCAGTATGAAGGCTAAGCATCTTTAGGGATTGGGATTTTCCTATTGTACCTTTGGCTTCAAAGTGAAGTTTGGCATCCGTTTAAAGTAAAGTAGAATGACTTACACTGTATAAAGTCCTCCCTCGTCTTGGGTTCTTGTGGCAGTAGGATCTTTTCTGCAGTCACTAAAGAGACGTGAGATGTGACAGAACAGATTGGTTTAGACCTGTTTAGTTCCGCATCATTTACAAAATATTACTACTTACCTATAAGGCCCTTAAAGGTCTAGCTCCTGCGTACATTACTAGTCTTCTATCACGCTACAATCCATCACGCTCCCTAAGGTTGCAAAACTCTGGACTCTTGGTAGTACTTAAGATAGCAAAGTCCACTAAAGGAGGTAGAGCTTTTTCGTATTTGGCTCCCAAACTCTGGAATAGCCTTCCTGATAACGTTCGGGGTTTATACACACTCGCTCTGTTTAAATCTAGATTAAAGACATCTAGCCAAGCATTCACATAATGTATCTCATAACCTTGTACTTCAGCTATATCTGCGCAAATGCACATTTTCATTCTTTTGCTTGGGTTGAACACATCATCTTTGCTTTGTTGGAACAGCAGCTATGCTAATTTCTTCTCTATTTGCTTCTCTGTATCTGCCACGGGATTTGCATCCCAAGGTACCTAGGAATTACAGAAGCTTTAGTCTGGATCCAACCCTTACGATGCCAGAGATGATGCCAACCCCCCAGAAGACCTCAGATGATGCTAACACTGGAACAACATATAAAACTACCAAATTTTGCTTAATCACAACGTTTAATTGCAACATATAATCATTGCAGTTAATAGGGTTTACTGTCTGTTTGATTACGTGTAATTTGTAACTAACTGCATGATTCTTACTGTACATTTCTGCCATAGTCACCTCTAATAACCTACTGTTAAACATAATTCAGGTAGAAACTTAACATTTTCTGCAAAGATGCTTTGCAACCTGAAACGCACTATACAAATAAACTTGAATAGGTTACTTGGGAATCTGCAGACCTTTTCACAAGAGGTTGGACACATGTAGGATTTTGTAAATCCAAAGTGTTCTGTCGAGTAATACAGAGCCCCTTAGGCAGGGGTCTCCAAACTCGGCCCTGGGTTTAGCTCCAACTTACCTCAACACACCTGCCTGGAAGTTTCTAGAATGCCTGGTGTAAGACCTTGATTAGCTGGTTCAGGTGTGTTTAATTAGGGTTGGAGCTAAACTCTGCAGGACACCAGCCTTCCAGGGCCGAGTTTGGAGAGACCTTCCCTAAAGCAAGACCCTCAGGCCTTTGAAGGCCACTGTCCTGCAGAGTTTAGCCCCAACCCTAATAAAATACACCTGCCTATACATTTCGAGTAAACACTTTGGTTAGGTTTTTCAGGTGTTTGGTTAGGGTTGGAGCTAAAACTCTGTAGGACAGTGGCCCTCGAGGGCCAGATTTGCCCACCAATTTACTAAAGTGGCATGGAGATGGATATGAGATTAGAGGGAAAATTGTGTTTCAATGCTTTTTGGTACCCCTGATAAACTTCGAGGTCACTCAACAAAACTTTTGCATTTCCTTGAAATTTTACATGGAGTTTTGTGAGGGAATGCAAAGTTTCTTTGGGGGCATGCAAAACATTTGTGAGAGAATGCACAAGCATTGAAATGCAACTTTTCCTCCAATTTAATATTTTTTTATTGTGTTTCAATGCTTTTTGGTACCCCTGATAAACTTCGAGGTCACTCAACAAAACTTTTGCATTTCCTTGAAATTTTACATGGAGTTTTGTGAGGGAATGCAAAGTTTCTTTGGGGGCATGCAAAACATTTGTGAGAGAATGCACAAGCATTGAAATGCAACTTTTCCTCCAATTTAATATTTTTTTTATATCATATCCCTTTAGGGTCTTCGGTGGATTCTTTACAGGTAGGAACAGATTCCATATGAAACTACTTCAACTTCAGCTCACTTACCAGCGGTACATTAAGCTATCTAAAGATGCTGAAATCCACCAGTTCTTACTGTATGTCAGTGACTGGTTGCTCTGCAACTTCTGGGAGTCGGTGGTTAACAGGTTTGTATCAATCCATCAGTGAAACAGTCTTGTTTGGGTAGGACATTAGTATGACAAACGGGTCTTATACTTTAACTAAAATTGTTTTGAAGGCAACCACTTCTGTGGACCAAATTTGTTAATCACCCATCACTTTTTACCTGCTGAGAATATCCGGGTTGTTTCCAGTCTCCAAATGTCCTTTATATGTGCTGTTAATGAGGTGAGGGACTTGATCACTTCTCCAAAAGAGAACTGTGGATTAGTTGTCAGGCTTTGGAAGTCATTAGAAGTCGGCCAGCGGGATTGGACCTCCTACAAGATTTGGAGATAATCAGGAGAGGAAAGAAGG